>NC_082396.1:21946414-21966414 GCF_031168955.1 Gadus macrocephalus | reverse complement strand
GACAGCCTGGGCAGGGGGAATTTTATGAATGGTGAATGTAGGAGATAACTTCCCCTGCTTAAAGTATTTTATTGCAGTTATACCCAACCGGTATTTGCGCGAAATAAACACAGAAGTGAAAGATCTGTCACAAGACGATTGATACGTATCCGTGCACATTTTTAAGTGGGTATACGCAAATCCTGGTGCGTTCCTAGTTGGTATACGGCGTATACCTGCGTATCACGTAGACTACACCACTGGTCTTAGGTCAGCAGAGAGAGAGACAGTGGCCACTGAGGAGATGTCCACACTGGACATCTCCAGTGTGCAACGCACCAAGTTAAACTCTTGGAACCACAGACTACTACCACTATGGCGACTACTACTATTACCACTACTACTACTATGACCACTACTACTACTAACACTACTGCTACTACTACCACTACTTCAATGACCTCTGCTACTACTATTAATACCATTCTACTACTATGTCCTCTACTACTTATACGACTACTACTACTACCACCACTTCTACTATGACCACTACTACCACTACTGCTTCTACTACTACTATGACCTATACTAGTGCTGCCACTACTTCTACTACTTCTTCTTCTACTGCTATTACTAATGCCACTGCTATGACCACAACTACTACTACCACTACTGCTACTACTTATTCTACTACTGCGAATATTACTGCCACCACTAATACTACTACTAAAAACATATTTAAATATTGACACAACTAACTACTCAGTAGTTACTGAGTAGTTAGTTGTGAACGCTAAAACATAGTTCTTATCATATCAAAAGTCATACAATAAATTACAATACATGAGTTCACAGCTGCACGTGTATATTGATTTTATTTATTATTATTGACAGTTAGCTGAAGATTATACTACCTGTTTTCTAACTTAAACACAGAAATCAAATTCATTTGTCCCAATGTTTGTTATATGTTAAATTAAGCAAAAAAGACGCTCTAATTGGCCGGTTACGAATTCGTTCGCGACGCCTCTTCTTCGTAGTTTCTTCTATTTGTCTCTAACTCATGCTCAAATCTTTCATCGATCGATGCTTCGGATGTTGTGAATTCAACAGAATATATGATGCATCGTTGCAGCAACATTAAAGATGATCGCGATGAGTTCTGCCCGTTCTGCCTCCAAGATGTCTGCGGTAGAGGTGGCTCGGTCGCGACCGAATCAGTTCGAATGAACGAATCTTTAAAACGAACGAACCGAACTGGTTCCTCTCTCTCGTTCGTCTCGTTCGTTCTCAGACTCGACTCCTCTCAGACCCACTAGTCGCTGACTCGCTGCGGTCAAACCAAAACAAACTTGATAATAATAATTTATTTAATAATTAATTTCATTTGAGGGCGCCATTCATAGCACTCAAGGTCACCTTACAGGGCAGTGTTTAACAAACAAAATCAACAATCATAAAAAACACAAGAACAAGATACATTGAAACAATTTACACAAGTTTGTCAGGATTCTCGTATGGACTGTTGTTTTTGTCTCCCCCTACTTGTTGGAGTGTGATAATTCAGGACTTTGTTTATGTTTGTAGCCATGTGTTGGTCATGTGCCCGGAGTAACACCCATGTCCTTATTTGGGTAACTTCCTGCCTTTGTTTGTTTCCCTCCAATTTCTCTGTTCACTTGTCTCTCATTTGGTATTGATCGGTGGAGTATTTAAACACTGCCCTTTCTGTTCACATTGTCAGATCGTCACGGTATATACTGTTTGCTACCTGACTGCCACGTGAGTGAGACTAGCGTGAAGCTCTTTAAAGAGAAGTTATAGTTTACTGTTCTTCCCGGTTTTGAACCCTGCCTGTTTTGGACTAAGTCTTCTGCCTATCGGTTTTGGATCTCTTGCCTGTACCTGTCCGTCTGTATCTGTCTGCCTGCCTGTTTATGAACCCCGCCTGTACCTGGAATCTGATTTGCCTGCTGGACTGTTTGTGAATAAATCCTTTTGATCTGCAATTGATTCCCGTTCTGAGTCGTGACAGTACGATCTGACCAAGATGGAATCAGCAGATCTGAATCAGGTGAAGACTGTGCTTGAGAGGAAAGGAGCGCATCTCGGTCGACATTAAGCCCAGTTTGAGACAGTTGAAAGGTCTCTGGACACCGCCCGACCCACCCGGCCCATCTGGTAACCTGTTCCGAGAGCCCCGAATGCCAGCTCCTGCACTTTATGCCGGGGAACCAGGAACATGCAGATCTTTCCTTTCGTAATGTTCGCTGGTGTTCCAGCTGCAGCCCGCCACCTTTCCGTTGGATCAGTCCCGGGTTGCATATGTCATAACCCTCTTGACGGGCCGTGCAAGAGAGTGGGGAACTGCGGTTTGGGACTCCAACTCCCCAGTCTGTCTCAGCTATCAGGCATTCATAGGTGAGATGAAGGAGGTCTTCGATCGCTCGGTGCATGGGAGAGAGGCCGCCAGAGTGATGTTGCAGATCCGTCAAGCCAAGAGGTCTGCTTCCGACTATGCTATAGACTTCCCCACCCTCGCCAACACCAGTGGCTGGAATTCAGATGCCCAGTATGATGCCTTCCTCTATGGACTCTCTTAGGTCATCAAGGATGAGATCGCCACCCGTGAACTGCCTTCCACCTTTGATGACCTCGTCGAGCTTGCCATCCGAGTGGACAAACGTCTGAAGCAGCGCGCCGGGGAGCGAGAGTTCCGCCCTCCTCCGAGGTCACCCTCCTCGGAGGCCCCTCTCCCGTCCCTGCCAGTGCCAGCTGACCCCAGCGTACCAGAGCCCATGCAAGTGGACCGTACCCATCTGTCCCCAGCCGAGAGACAGAGAAGAAGGGACACCAATTCTTAAATGTATTGTGGTAAACCGGGTCATTACTCCCCCCAATGCCCAGCAAAAGGCAACGCTCACCCGTAGGAGGGGGATTACTGGTGAGCATCACTCCTCTTCATCCCTCTTCTACCATCCGTACCCTTGACCCTGCCACGCTCATTACAGGAGCTCATTCCCACCTCGTGTCCGCACTTATTGACTCGGGAGCTGATGGCAATTTCATGGACACCTCTCTGGCTTCTGAGCTACACCTCGTCCCAGCCCAGCTGAAGACAACCCTGGAGGCAAGAGCACTAACCGGAGTAAGGTTCTCCCAGATAACCCATGTCACGTCCCCGGTGAGTCTACTCATTTCTGGCAATCATCAAGAGAACCTAGTGTTCCATATGTTAGAGTCACCGACTGCTCCCATCGTTCTCGGCCGGCCATGGCTGGTAAAGCACAATCCACATATTGATTGGGCTAATAACACCATCCTAGGCTGGAGCCCATTCCGTCTGAATTACTGTCAAAATAATGCTTTTACCCCCCTGCGTACCTGGATCTCAAGGCCGTGTTCAGTAAAGCCTGTGCAACCTCCCTGCCACCACACCGACCCTATGACCTGGCCATCGATCTTCTACCTAGTACATCACCTTCTAGGGGCTGTCTCTATTCCTTGTCTCCTCCCGAAATCGCAGCTATGAACAAATCCATCGGTGAATCACTAGCTGCCGGTATCATCCGCCCCTCTTCCTCGCCTGCTGGTGCCGGGTTTTTCTTCGTAGGGAAGAAGGACGGTGCCCTGCGTCCTTGTATAGACTATAGGGGCCTAAACAACATCACGGTGAAGAACCGCTACCCTCTGCCTTTGATGTCCTCAGCTTTTGAGCTGTTGCAGGGGGCCAAGATTTTCAGCAAGTTGGATCTCCGCAGTGCTTACAATCTGGTCCGAGTAAAGGAGGGGGATGAATGGAAGACTGCATTTAATACTCCTTCAGGTCACTATGAGTATTTAGTCATGCCATTTGGTCTCACCAACTGCCCAGCTGTGTTCCAGGGTCTGATTAATGATGTTCTGAGGGACATGCTTAACAAGTTTGTTTTTGTTTACCTAGATGACATTTACATTTTTTCTCTGTCGGTTTCCCAGCACTCCCAGCATGTTCGTAGTGTCCTGCAGCGCCTTTTGGAAAACCAACTGTTCGTTAAAGCGGAGAAATGTGAATTTCACAAAGAGACTGTTTCCTTCCTGTAGTATGTCATCACAGCAGGAGAGGTCCAGATGGATGGTCCGAAAGTAAAAGCAGTCACCGACTGGGAGCGTCCAACGTCTAGGCGGGAGCTACAAAGATTCCTGGGATTTGCTAACTTCTACCGGCGGTTCATCCGCAACTATGGTCTAGTGGCTGCTCCCCTAACCACAGATGTTGGGGTGAGTGCTATTCTCTCTCAGAAGTCTGGGGCAGATCAGAAGATCCACCCCTGTGCATTCTACTCCCACAAACTCACTCCCACTGAACGCAATTACGACATTGGGGACAGAGAGCTATTGGCAGTAAAATTGGCCCTAGAGGAGTGGCGTCATTGGCTGGAGGGAGCTAAGGAGCCATTTTTAGTTTGGTGACAAAGTCCGGATGCCCTGGACTTTGTCACAGGTTTGCCACCATCTCACGGTACCACAACAATCCTCGCTATTGTTGACCGCTTTTCCAAATCCGTGCACTTGGTCCCCTTACCCAAGTTACCCTCTGCCAAAGAGACAGCGGACTTACTCGTGCAGCATGTCTTCAGGCTACACGGGCTCCCAGTGGATGTGGTCTCAGACAGAGGTCCCCAGTTCACCTCTAATTTTTGGCGTGCTTTTTGCAGCCTTCTCGGTGCTAAAGTCAGTCTGTCTTCAGGTTTTCATCCCCAGTAAAACGGCCAGTCGGAGCGAGCCAACCAGCAGATGGAGACAGCATTGCGGTGTCTGACGTCACAGGACCCTACAGCCTGGAGCCTTCAGCTGCCATGGGTGGAGTACTCCATGAACTCCTTGCCATCTACTTAAATTGGTCTGTCACTGTTTCAGTGCTGCCTCGGCTACCAGCCTCCATTGTTCCCGGCCCAGGAGGTGGAGGTTGGGGTTCCCTCAGCACAGACATTCATCCAACGCTGTCACAGAACGTGGAGGCGGACCCGGGCCGCCATTCTTCGCACACAGACCAGAACGAAGAGTCAGGCAGACCGTCGCTGCATCAGGGCTCCCCATTACACCCAGGGGCAGCGGGTGTGGCTTTCCACGCGTGACCTTCCTCTGAAGGTGACTTCCCCAAAATTGAATCCACGCTTCATCGGCCTCTACTCCAGGGTGGTCAATCCCTCTGCAGTTCGCTTGAACCTCCCTCCTGCCCTCCGCCGCATCCACCCCACCTTCCATGTGTCCCGTGTCAAGCCCTTCCGGTGTAGGCGTCTGGGTCCCAACCCCGACCCCAAACCCCCACCACCCCCCAGACTCGTTGATGGGTCTGAGGTCTACAAAGTTTGCCGCCTGCTCGACGTCCGCCGTCGGGGTCGGGGCCACCAGTACCTGGTGGACTGGGAGGGCTACGGCCCCGAAGAGAGGAGCTGGGTCTCTGCCCGGAACATTGTTGACCCCTCGCTCATCAAAGACTTTCACCGTCAGCACCCTGCTCCTTCCACGGTCAACGCCAGGAAGCGTTGGTAGAGGAGGGGGTACTGTCAGGATTCTCGTATGGACTGTTGTTTTTGTCTCCCCCTACCTGTTGGAGTGTGATAATTCTGGACTTTGTTTATGTTTGTAGCCATGTGTTGGTCATGTGCCCGGAGTAACACCCATGTCCTTATTTAAGCAACTTCCTGCCTTTATTTGTTTCCCTCCATTTTCTCTGTTCACCTGTCTCTCATTTGGTATTGATTGGTGGAGTATTTAAACACTACCCTTTCTGTTCACTTTGTCAGATCGTCATGGTATGTACTGTTTGCTACCTGACTGCCACGTGAGTGAGACTAGCGTGAAGCTCTTTAAAGAGAAGTTATAGTTTACTGTTCTTCCCGGTTTTGAACCCGGCCTGTTTTGGACTAAGTCTTCTGCCTATCGGTTTTGGTTCTCTTGCCCGTCTGTATCTGTCTGCCTGCCTGCCTGTTTATGAACCCCGCCTGTACCTGGAATCTGATTTGCCTGCTGGACTGTTTGTGAATACATCCTTTTGATCTGCAATTGATTCCTGTTCTGAGTAGTGACAAAGTGGGGTGAAATGGGTGGTAAATTATCATTTAAATCCACAAACAACATATGTGTAATCCAGGGCATATAAAGACTGGGACCAGAAAATAATTACTTTCAATCGAGAGAAAGTAATTATTTTCTGGTCCCAGCCTTTAGTTTGACAGTTTATTGTGAAATTGTTCAGTTAAATGCTGGAGAGAAAACACAATGAGAATGACTACATGTCTCGTATGTGACGTCAGGCTCCTTGCGACTGGCGTGGACAAGACCGACAATCGCCCCATCGGCATAACGGAAACTATCCACATGCCCCGACTTATCATGGTTTTCACCTCTTTCGATGCTTTTATCCTCACCTTGGAAAAAAGCTGTGAAATGGAGCAGCACTACTGCAACTACTACAACTACTTCTACCACTACCACTACTAGTGATACTACTACTACTACTACTTATACTACGACACAGGTCTACCAAAGCATGACCAGTCATTTGACCTGCCACACTACTATATTTCTGACAACATTGACCCTCTAAACTCTTGATTGTGTGTGTGTGTGTGTGTGTGTGTGTGCGCGCGTGTGTGTGTCCAGAGGCTGGCAGGTGTTTCCAGATGTCGTCCTTTGTAGAGACCAAAGCACTGGAGCACCTCACCAAGTCCCCTGTGGAGTTTGTGGAGTATCCTTCACATCACCATAGCAACGACACACCACTTCAGCATGGCGACGACACACCACATCCCAGCAGCCCTCTTCTGCATTTAAATAAATATTCTTAACGATAATCCTTCGAAATCCACACATACCTGAATCAAAGCTTATAAAGAGACAGAGTCCCTATAACACGGAACGAAAACATGTCAATAACACAGTATGGTGAATTATGTCTATAGAGTCCAACACAAGACTACACTTTGTTGCTAAAAGGTAGTATTATGCTCCTCCTTGAGCCTCCCGAAATTTCTTTATACTTTGTTGCTCATACTTAATATTACTCTTCTCCTTGAGCCTCCCGAAATGACTTGCGATATTGATATCCCCTCTCCCCCCTGCCGACTGTTTTAGTTGTTTTATTTTTCTAATGTTTTGTTTGTCGGTTATATGTGACTGTAGGCTACTGCAGCCTTTCTTGGCCAGGTCACTTGAGAAGGAGATGTTTAATCTCAATTACGCATTCTTCTGGTTAAAAAAAACAAAAACAACTTAACCTCTCACGTCAGGTTACTTTTTATGTGGCTTATCTGCCCAAATATCAAATAGTCATTCCGTCTCCTTTTTGCTCCATGTTGAGCCATGACTCATTTTCAACCGACGGTCCTACAATGTCCTGCTAATATTGGAGTAGTAATATTTCCCATAATGTGCGCGGCTGAGCAAGAGCCTGTTACGTCCAAAGAAGCTTATGATTTTTAGAACTGGAAAGGACTGAAGTGCGGTCGCTTTCAGAATCAGAATCGGCTATTGCATCAATAGACACACAGGAATATAACTTGCCATCCAGTGCTTAACACACAACTAGACAGACAGTAAAATACGCATAGCTCTAATAAAACATGATATTAAAATCAGTTCTATAAATAAGGAATAATAAAATTGTCCAATTCAGAAGGGGGGAGGGGGGGGGGGGGGGGGGGCGGTGTGTAGTACTAGTCATTGATTGACGAGAGAAATAACCTTAAGGAAAAAGCTATCTTGAACCAGAGGTCCTTGTCCTGATGGCACGGTACCTCCTACCCGAGGGGAGGAGCTCAAAGACCTTTGCCGGATGAGACTTATCGGCAGAAATTTGACCTGCCCTCTTCCTGACCCTGGCCTCTTGCAGGTCACTGATTGAGACTGCCCCTGTCGAGTCAGCCTTTCTGCTGTGAGCACGATACGTTGCAGCCTGTTATTTGCATTGACGGATGCTGAGGCATACCACACTGAGATGGACGAAGTCAGATAGCTTTCAACAGTGGCTCTGTAAAACCTGGACCGAACAGAGCTGGAGACGTTCAGTTTCCGTAGCTGCCTCAGGAAAACATTCCACTGTGCGTGCTCTTAATGGTGGAGGAGGTGTGTGAAAAAGAGTTTCCTTGATGCACAATGTTGTTGGTAAAAAGCATATTTTTACTTAAAACAAACTACCACAGCAGTCGATTCACTTGTACAACTCAAGCCTCCCTCCAGTCTAGAACTCTGGCCCTCTTCAGGAGCACCAGAATGGGTGTGGCTCAATTAACCTATGAGCCACAGTTGCCACTATTACAGGGCTAACAGCCAGACAGGAACATCTGCATCTTTTAAAATATGGTTTAACACAGTGAAGATGCCATTCACATTTTCATTTAAATTTCACTTCCATTTCAGGAAAACACCTGAAACATCTCAAGCAAACTCCCCAAGGGTTAATTTTGAAGCGAACCGAGACCATCTCTTCGGCTGGTTCTCGGACTGGTTGTTTGGTCCACTCCTGAGTTCGATAGTTTGTATTTAACAAACTCAAGTAGCTGTAATGTTATAGCTGTAATAGCTGGAATGTTGCAGGGGGCTACCGTGTCCTTCTACATGAGCTTGCACAGCACATTGGCAGCCTGGAGACCAGACCGATCTGCAGCTCATGTTTGATTTGCTTTGGCGTATGCGTTACGCCAAAACCCCTTCAAGATTGATTTCCAGCGGACCTGCCAATCACAGCATCTATCTAATATGGGGGGGCTTGATACAATGTACAGAGGAGCACCCTATGTGTGCTGTTGAGGCATATACATAAACAACCAAGATGACTGATGTTGATTATATGGCGGCTTCTGATTGGTCTATCCAATGGTGTCCAGAGACCTTCTGGTCTGTGTCTGTTGAGTACAGCCCTTGACAAATTGAAAGAGGTTCGAGACGCATCTGAGAATTGGTCCTGTGGTGTCAGATGAGCAAAACACCAGACCAGACATCATTGGTTAATTAATTACAGTAAATATGATGAAAGATAACACAACAGGAATTGCAATCACCTGTTCGGACATTTGAGGTGATAACAAAAAATATACCCCCAAAATAAAACTAATAAACACTTTTTTTTTTTTTTTTTAGTTTATTTAACCTCGGAAAACACATTGAGGGGAAAAAAACCTCCTTTAAACTTAGGCTGAAGGTTTCTTTTGTTCTTCTTTTTTTTGTGCTGAAGTATCTCATGCCTTAACCCAATCTCTTGACCAGATACAATAAATCCCAGCTGAGTCGTATATACCCTAAGGGGACGCGAGTGGACTCCTCTAACTTCATGCCTCAACTCTTCTGGAACGCCGGCTGTCAGCTGGTGGCGCTCAACTACCAAACGATAGGTGAGAGTTTAACCTCTGAACTCTTTCTCTGTCCAAACTCCCTGCTGTTGTCCAAACTGCTCCCAAAATACGTGATGCCAAGTTTCTTTAGGAGCTGGTGACCTAAAATAAATGTTTCATATTTATATGACAGATAAAATTGCATGACACCAGGTTGTAGGGTGTTAGTTTTATGTTTTTATTTCCATTTATTTATGTCAGTGCCGTTCTTTTTGGAAATTTCTGTCTGTAAATATGTATATATGCGCAGAAATTAAGAAGGGAAGAATCTCTGTATGAAATATATTATTTAAGAAATGATATTGCACGACACTGATCATGTTATTAAAATTGGATAAATGTGTCTCTCAATGCAGTTAAGTGTAAAGTGGATGAAATGGGACAAGGCTTTCAAACCCCTCATTTCGCCCTTGTCTACAAGAGCAGACCCACTGCACCAACTTCACAGATCAGAGTCCAGCCTTTGCTCTTAAAGACGTTACCTGATTACCTCAACCATCACTGTTTCCTCTAAAAGAGACTAGATTGCATATCTTATCCTGAAACAGCATTCATACCTCATCATCTGTACTTTGAACCAGTATGGCTTGCTTCCTCTACCGGTTCCAGACCTTTCCACACAGCTGAATCTCTTCATGTATGAGTACAATGGCCGCAGCGGGTACAGGCTGAAGCCCGAGTTCATGAGAAGGCCGGACAAACACTTTGACCCTTTCACAGAGAACACAGTCGACGGCATTGTCGCCAACACTCTTTCTGTCAAGGTAATATCCTTCTTGTTCTTTCTCTAGCACATGTGGGGTGCTGTGATGATTATGCAACAAGGCCTTTGCAATTAATACCAAAAAAACTGCCATTGTTATTTTGAGTTCTGCCGAGTTTGTATCACATCCTTTCCTGTATTCATATAGCATCATTCAAATTTTGATAAGATAACTTTAATACTGGGACAAAGTTGACATTAGATTCAAAGAAATATAAAACACAAAGGTATAGTTGGTAAAAATGGAAAAATAGTATTCAATTTTTTGTATTTATTTATTTAATGTGTCAGGTGATCTCAGGCCAGTTCCTTACCGAGCGCAGAGTGGGTGTGTATGTTGAGGTGGAGATGTTCGGACTTCCTGTTGACACCAGGAGAAAAGCACTGAGGACCAAAACCTCTCAGAACAACGCCATCAACCCTGTGTGGGACGAGGAGGCAGTGGTCTTCAAAAAGGTGAGATAGACAGAGGTATGAGAGAAGGTGAGAATTTTTCTAATGTTTTCTGTGAAGGCTATGTGTGACTGTAGGTCAATCTTGCCTGTCTTGGCTAGGACACCTCAAATGCTCACACTATAAGGAGAAAATCATTATGCTTGCATCATAACGTAAGGAGAGAATTATTATTCTTTTCATTATGTAATAGGTGAACCAAAATGTAACATTATAGGCAAAATGTTATTATATTGTGCGCTCAGTAATTTGTTGCATTATTGACTGGGGTACTAGAGGTTGAGCGTGCGCAACACTGCACGGAAACTCTTGTCCCAATAAACTCCAGATTTACCAAGGCTGCTGCAAATAAATAAGGTTTTTGTGGAAACACACAGTTTAGTTGGTTGATTAGTTGGTTTGTTCGTTGCTTAATTAGTTTGTTAGTAAGTTATTCATTGAATTAGTCAGTCTGTCTGATTGTTTTGGTTGTTGGTTAGTAGGTCAGTTTGGTTGTTTCCTCACGTTGATCTTTTACAGGTGATTCTTCCTACCCTGGCCTCGCTGAGAATCGCTGCTTTTGAAGAGGGAGGAAAGTTCATCGGTCATCGCATCATTCCAGTGTCTGCCATACGACCAGGTGTGCTCCATCTCAGGGAAAGAGTTACTACGACAAATGCCTTATACAGTTCAGAACAAAACCTTTGTAAAAAATTGACTGAAAGCTTTAAAGGGTAAAGAAACTGTATTTAACTGGAATATGGAGATATGTATTTATAAAATGGAAACATTGCTTTTATTGACACCTATTTATACCCCTCACATCTTATCTTTTGTAGAAATGTATTTTTGTTAGACGCAAGCCAATCAATCTGCCATCAATGGCAGATTGATTGTAGCCAGAGCTCTAGCCTTGACTCTGAGTCACAATCCAATACTCACCATTGGTACAAACAGGTCCTGAATCCAATTTGAATCCAATCAATTAGCCCCAATACATTACAAATGTATGATCAAAACGTGAGCAAGTATTTGTGATATTTTATTTAACTTGCAACTTGAATAGAGTTTGTGTTATTTGTACTTCAGGTTATCGCTACATCGGTCTGAGGAACGAGAGGAACCAGAACCTGATTCTGCCCGCTGTGTTTGTGCAGCTAGAGGTTAAGGATTATGTACCGGACACTTTTGCAGGTATAAGGCTCCAATACATACAGATTCACAGACACACGAATAGACGCACGCTGACACACCCATTCATGTGTGCAGATGCATCTATCACACATACATCCACACAGCCCCCTGTACACATGCATATCAACATCGAAATGCACTTTAATGTTAAACTTTTGCAAATTGTAATTGTAATTGTGCATAATATATTGTGATAGTTTCTGATATGTCATGCTGTCATCAGCTCAGTACCAGCTGTGTGTCACATCCTAGTGTTATTCTTCACACTGGGCAGATGTGATCGAGGCGCTGTCCAACCCCATCCGCTACGTCAACCTGCTGGAGCAGCGGTCCAAGGCGCTGGCTGCCCTGACCCAGGAGGACGGAGAGGAGGAGGCCCACACTGAGGTCTGAACCATGCTCCTCTTCCCTCTAATTAAGGAGAGGAAGAGGCCCTCACTGAGGTCTGCCCAAACCATGTTCCCCCCCATTCCTTAAGGACAGGAGGAGGCCCACACTGAGGTCTGAACCATGTTCCCACCAATTATTTAAGGAGAGGAAGAGGCCCACACTGAGGTCTGTCTGAACCATGTTCCTCTACTTAAGGAGAGGAGGAGGCCCACACTGAGGTCTGAACGATGTTCCTCGATGCCCTCTACTTAAGGGGAAACACAAAGAGCTGAAGTGCACTGATCAAATGAAGGGATATCTCAAGAAGTAAAGGTTGTTCAATTGTCAACCTTTTTTCTAACTCCTCATCCTCATCTTCAGACCGCTTATCGGAGGTCAGGTCGTGGGGGCAGCAGCTCAAGCATGGGACCCCAGACTTCCTTTTCCCGGGCCACATTGACCAGCTCTGAAGGGGGGGAGCCTGACGGGTTCTCAGGCCAGTGTTGAGATATATTCTCTCCACCTAGTCCTGGGTCTTCCCCGAGGTCTCCTCTCCACTGGTCGTGCCTCCTTTTTAACTTTTTAATTTATTTATTTATATTTTAACATAAGTACTAGTAAGTGGTGTTTTATGAGATACTATGAAACCTTCTCAAGCTGAAGACTGTATCCACTAATATAATTGCAATACATCACAATCACATCAATGTGGTCCTTCAATAAGTTGATATTTAGCATGTTCTAGAAAAGTAAAGGTAAAAAGAGTACAAATTGTGATGATGTAACTTATATGCCGTTCAATCTGGGGATATTGTAGGTAAGGATGGAGTGAACCATTCAACAGATTTTAAGAGAGTCCTTAGATAGAGGACAGGGACAGACCAAAGGATACCAACGTACACAGACCTAATACTAATATCCAAACATTCAAAGTTTACTCAAACAAACACATTGCAAACAGGTCAGGTTGTATTTGATTCTTTGAAGCTTATCTTAATGTCTAAAGCCCTGTTTCCTATTCAGGAGGAGGCTGAGAGCTCTTTCGACCGGAAGAACGACCCAGGGCCAATCCCCGTTGAGAATGGTCTTAGCCCCGCCCCTGGGCCAACCAGCCAAACGCAAATCACCACGACACCAAAGGCAACCGCAGCCAATCAGCAGGCAGCAGCCACAGGTAACACATTCTGCTCCAGTGGCAATCCTCCAACACCAAATTAAAGAAATACAGAACAAATACATACACTGTCTGCTACCACTTATAGGAATACCACATAGCATGGGTTTAATGCAACACAAAGCCAGGGAATCGAACCAGAAGCTCTTGATTCCCCTTCAATTCCACTCAACCCCCGTTGACTCAGAATCAGCTCATGTCCTTCAGCACCACGGCCAGAGCCTCTTATCGCTCTCTTCCAGCAGGGGGCAGCCTTCAGCTGCCTCTCAATTCAAACTCAGCTTCAAACCTCCGTAAATGTCCTTCCAGAATTCCTCCTTTTCTAGTTATTCTAACTCCTATTCCTTCTATTCTAACTCCTCCTCCTCCTCCTCCTCCTCCTCCTCCTCCTCCTCCTCCTCCTCCTCCTCCTCCTCCTCCCCCCTTCTATTCCTAAATATTCTACTCCTATTTAACTATTTTCCGTGATCTTGTGATGTTGTCTTCCATTGGTGTTCCAACAGAAGCGGCCAAGCCCGCGGCCAAAACAGAAGATCTGGTGCTCAGTGTTCTGATAGGTTAGTCATACAAATTACCACATTAATACCATAAGTCAAATTGACCAGAGGGCTAGTCTCCTCGATATTCAGACATATGCATGTGAGATTGCTTTAATATTTTGTAAGAAGCGACCCCTTTGACTCTTATACCGCGTGCCTGCACATTTGTAAGTTAAATCATGTAATATAAATATAATCAATAAACAGTCTGCCAGAGCACCCAACTCTTTAATCAATACGCTGAACATTCTGACGGCCAGCCGTATCAGCAGAGGGCCAGATTCATAGGCCTTCACTGAGTGACCCTGTCCCCAGACCTCCCGCTGTGTTCGCTGGAGAGCCTGCAGCAGCTCAAGGGCTACCAGAAGGAACAGAGGCGACAGTTCAAGGAGCTCAAAGAGCTGGTGAGACGGCACCAGAAGAAGACCTCTGAGCTCATCAGAGACCTCAACAACCGCCACAAGAAGACCGCGCGACAGCACAGCAAGAACAGGCACAGGGAGAGCGCTTGCGTGTGTGTGTGTGCGTGTGTGTGCGTGTGTGTGTGTGTGTGTGTGTGTGTTTGTGCGTGAATGTGCATGAATGTGTGTGCGTTTGGGAATGTGCCTGTTTTTGCATGCGTCTGTGCATGCGTGTGTTTGTGGAGGCGTTAATGCGTCTGCGTGTTTTTGTGTGCGTATGCAAATGCATCTGTGCTCGCATGTGTCTGTGCGTGCTAGTGTGTATGCGTGCATATGCATGCTTGTGTAGGTGTGTGTGTGTTAATGTGTGTGTGTGTGTGTTTCTAAGGAGTGAGTCTGCAGAAGGCGAGCGGGAGGAGGAGCTGCAGCAGCTGAAGGAGGAGCAGCACAAGCATCTCCTGGCTCTGAGACAGGAGCAGTACTTCAGTCAGAAATACCTGCAGAGGGAACACATCAAAACGGTGGGCCTCCCACACAGCCACATCACCATACTGCTGCTTCTGCTTCTTCCATGTTTGGAACACCAATGAACCTTATATTACCCTTGCAACTACACACTATCACTGCAACAAACCAAATACAATCTCTGATGGCGTTAGTCAACTACACACTATCACTGAAACAAACCAAATACATTCTTTAATGACTTTAGTCAATTACCCTATCACACCAAAACACTAAATACAATCTCTAACAAAGTCAGTCAATCCACCCAACTGCTGCCCCATTGTTGTCACTGTTTTGGACCTGGACTATATTGTAAACTGGTTGTGAGGGTGTAACGAACATATAGCTGAATGTTCTAGCGTTCCTGTCTCAGGGTCCTCCTTGTCTTACAGCTGACCGAGCGACTCACCGGCCTGGCGGAGGAGAATCACAACACTCAGATGAAGAAACTCAAAGACATCTGTGATAAGTGAGCCAGTTCATACATATGAGATTAGAGTATGATTTTATTTATATTAGTGCTTACATATCGTGACGTCACATCTCAATGACCGTCGGCATTTTGAAAGTATAGTAGCACTAAAATGTTAACGTTACTAATAGCGTTTTGGTCATTGTTTAGTGATTAACATAGGATACACGTTTTGATTGACATAGGATACGGTATATTTACATTTATTCAGGACTTTACATTACTACTCTCTTGAATACTAAATCCCATGATGCAATCTGATGTCCAAGCCATCAGATTGCATCAGGGTATTGGGCATCTGGGTATTGGGCATTTTGTTTAGGTACAGTGACTGTTAACCCATTTGGATCAACAAACTGACACAATGCTCAAAGTCAGCCTAAACACATTTAATAACCCAGAACAGACCAGCATGGACGGCAGAAGACATTGGAGTCCTACCTTCATTGTGATGTGAGCTCCGCTCACTGTATTCTACTCTCTGGACAGGGAAAAGAAAGAGTTGAAGAAGCAAATGGATCGGAGGAGAACAGACAAGATCAATCAGGCCAAGACCAAAGAGAAACATCTGGCAGAAGAGTAAGCTCTGCTGTCCCATATATTCAAACCATCCTTCTCTTTCCTGTACACATCATTACCCACCCCTTTATGGACCCTATCCATTACTAACACCTTGAGCCATAGACAAATACGTCTTACCACCACATATCATTCCCATAACATACCATGCAATACTTAATACTAAAACATATAGGGTTATTCAATGATGCATCTTTCAAACTGTCTACTGAGCAACGACACATAGTATTACAGAACACTGAGGTCTAGCAGTTAACTTCATGAGACCCACCTGTGTTTGGCCCTATGAGAGCTCCTTTCTGATGAAGGCCTACTGTCCTTGTGCTTCTGTATGAAGGGAGAAGATTGAGATCAATAAGTCCTACGTCACCGAAGTGGTTCAGAACATCAAGCGGGTGAGAGAGGAGGACTCGGTCTGTTATCTGCTAGCATGTCTTCCAACTTGGTACCCATCAAGCAATATTTCCTATAGGGTATCACTCTCTATGCCTGTGTCACTTCCCTGTCTGTCTGTCTGTCTGAAGCTGGAGGAAACCCAAGCCAAGCGTCAGGACCAGATGGGGGAGCAGAACGAGCAGCTCCTTCAGGAGATACTGGAGCAGAAAACTACGGTACACACGCACGCACAAACTCCATGTACACGCACACACACACACACACACACACACACACACACACACACACACACACACACACACACACACACACACACACACACACACACACACACACACACACACACACACACACACACACATACAAACTCCATGTACAATCACACTCAGCACATGCACACAATGCAACAGCTGGGTGAGCAGCAGGGGAAAAAGGACTCAAAAGCATGACTTGGGATACACAGGAAATTAGTTGTTGATCAGGCAAACAATCCGGCAGGAAGAAGGCAAAGACAATATTCGGGAGTAGATAAAAAAAAAAACAGGAACCGTGAATATCGTTAGGAAAATGCAGGGACGCTTGATGCAAAGAACCAAGACAAACTGGCACACACTGGGAAACACACTGACGGGATGTGACACCCAAAAGCTCACGTGTGCACTTTTTCAACCCCAGCTCCTGGGAGCCGTGGATGCTGACTTTCAGGAAAAGTTCCAGATGTTACCGGGGGAGATCGAGGACTTCCTGCTGGACAGGAAGTTGGCCCGCTGTCACAGCAAGTCCCGCTCCTCAACCCCACATGACACTCTCTCAGAGGAAGACGGATGATATATGAAAGAGAGAGAGAGAGAGAGAGAGAGAGAGAGAGAGAGAGAGAGAGAGAGAGAGAGAGAGAGAGAGAGAGAGAGAGAGAGAGAGAGAGAGAGAGAGAGAGAGAGAGAGAGAGAGAGAGAGAGAGAGAGAGAGAGAGAGAGAGAGAGCAGACAAAGGGAAGATGGAGAAACATCATATGAGATGGTCTATATATTTTTCATATATACATATATTTCTATAAATATATATAAATATCAATGCTCTTTAACTCTGAGGATTGCAACTCTCAGCATTTTCAAGGCCTTGATATTCTGATCAAATCCCCAAAGCTTGTCGCATGCATGATATAGGATCAATCTTTCTATAGATCTATCTATCTACCCATCCATCCATCTATCTATTGATCTATCTATCTATCTATCTATCTATCTATCTATCTATCTATCTATCTATCTATCTATCTATCTATCTATCTATCTATCTATCTATCTATCTATCTATCTATCTATCTATCTATCTATCTATCTATCTATCTATCTATCTATCTATCTATCTATCTATCTATCTATCTATCTAACTATCTTTCTATCTCTCTCCATACATAAGTGAACATATTGTTATTGTTAAGGTCTTTTATTGGTTCTGACTAGAGCTGTCAAGCGATTAAAATATTTAATCGTGATTAATCGCATTAATGTCATAGTTAACTCACGATTAATCGCGATTAATCGCAAATTCTTTTTCTATGCTAAATATCCCTTGATTTTTTTGTCCCATAATTCTTCTCATTTTAATTCTCTTATCAACATGGTGAAGTGCATCGGCTTGTCTTGTGCAAATGATTTTTTATTGATAACAACATTGGCATATACTGATCAAAACAGGACGATACAAAAAAAGAGCCTATAGTGCAATTAAACGACTGCTTTGAACAAATGTCATTTGAACATAGCAGTCAGGCTACTGCTTCTTTGCTTCTTTGTTTTGGAAATAAAATATTTGCGTTAATCGCGCGATAATTTTTTTAACGCCGTTAAAATTGGTTTGCGTTAACGCCGTTAATAACGCGTTTAACTGACAGTTCTAGTTCTGACTGAAGACCCAACTGTATCCGTGTACATCTTTGGGTTACGTGGATTCTAATCCAGCCAATTACTGGAACTAAATCACCCAAAGTTAGTCAAATCTAAAGGCATTTCAGTTTGTGGGTCTGTGTGTTTTCTGGGCTCACAGTGAATACATTCGAGCAACGATTATATCCACATATCTTTTTAAGGCTCATGCTTTTTCTTTCTATGTATTTCATGTTTTAAAATGCCTACTTTATGCGCCAAAACATCCATTCTACAGCCCTTGTCCTCCGCTTATAATCAATAACCAGAATCAGCTCCACCAGTAAGAGGGAAGGTTGAGGCTGCAGTCGAAAAACAATGCTTGAAGAACAACGACAAGCTGGTCCAGCATCTCAGCGGGAACCTGTCAAATCTGTAAAATCTACAGTATGAAATCAAAATGACACATGCTTATGAACCAGCTGATGTTAACATAATTCATTTCTGAATGATTCCAATAACATTGACCAGCAAGGTCATTTCACTATATTTATGAATGATTGGCTTTCTGAACAGTATATCAACTGAACATTATGTAAACCAATGCATTTGGTTTGGGGTAAAGCAGCATGGTTTTATGAGGGTTAGGATAATATGTTTAAATGTGTGTGCGATGGTGTGTATTCCCCGGTCCAATGTCTGTTTGAGATGTACAGATTGTTGAAAACATGTTTTCACATCTGACGACATGTGTTTGAGAACATGCTTCCAAAGCATTGATCAAATGCACCTGATGGATGGATTAATGCTTGTTGGTGAAACCAAAACTGTTTTGTATGCTTTGTAAATCTGGCTTTTGTAGGGAAAATACATTATAGCTTAGTTTTGATCAACCAAAGTCCCAAAGAACTGACTAATATGCTCTTATTTTATAAGTAAATATTACTTGCTTGCTTGAGAATGGAAAATACACCAAAAGACTGTTAAAAGGTTTAAAGTAATAATATTCCAATCGGCCCCAGCATGTGCATGTGGGTATGTGTTATTTAATATTATTATTATTTTTATCTATTTCAATCTGCACTATGTACGGTTACATTAGCATCCTCTAGTTGCTCAAGGTGTAGCTACTACAGTTATTATTATGCTATATTATCACCAAGAGTCCCTGTATAGATCGACTCATGGTTGGTTAGGGTTTGAGAAAAGTAAAAGATATTTTTTTGATGGAGCAAATGGATGATTTAGTGTGTGCATGTTTAAGAGTACAATGCTGGTGGGGGACCATGAATCAATTGGGTAACCATAAAACCAAATACAATGGAGAAATCAACTATACTAGTTTTTGTAAGAACATTGCTAGTACCGTGTTTTTCAAACATTTTCTCAAATTCTGTGGACTTTCTAGCATTGTCTCCACCTAGTCAACAAGATATCATGTTGTTGTCGAATGGGCATTTTGTAAGAACCTAACACATTCTTCTGTGGAACATTGTAGATCATTCTAGACTGGATATCCAGACTCATTTCTACAATATTTTGTAATAATGTAAGGTCCAATGATGTATTTAAAGCTGTATGTGATGCATTATAAATAAAGTCAGTTTGTAAATACCACATTTAAAGAAACACCTATAGCTCCCCTGTGTGTTGCTAACTGATGTCAAATACAGTGGCTGATAATCTCCAGCGATACGCCCTTGTAAAACCCACACCTACCAACTGAAACTGAGCATGCTTTACTGTTTATTTCATGTTTTATTTAAAGTTTATTTACTGGATGCTGTTTTGAATTAAACACATTTAATGCAAATGTGATGATTTATTCTGGTTTCAGTGGACCTATGATACACATGCCTATCATATAATATAATATTCTTATTATGAGCCATGGAAGAATGAAATGGAGATCAGATGGTTTAGGAGAGGTAGAGCTATCGTGTCTGCTAGAGACAC
>NC_082396.1:21559889-21589889 GCF_031168955.1 Gadus macrocephalus | reverse complement strand
AGGAGACTGCAGGGACCACCGCACCAAGGCACAGAGCAGCACCACTATGGGGACATAAGTGGACGTCCCTCTGAGACAATGTCAACACCAGACATGTGTGGGGGCTCCGAGCCCGCCCCCCCATATGTCACAAGCAGCAAGTCAATTGGTCAACACAGGGACACCGGGGGACAGCGGCGAGGGGGCGGGGTGTTGGCGATGCATCAAGCCGGAGGGGGGGCATAAATATGACATCTGCTCCGCCATATTTGAGGTTCTCATGAAGACAACAACGGAAAACGCCCAGCCAGCCCAGTTCTGAGTTTGTAAACCTGAGAGCTCACAGAGCAGGACCTCGACTCACCACACTGCTGTGGAGCTCTAGCTCCTCCCCGCTCCCTCTAGACCTCCTCCACATCTGTAGGACAAAGGGCAACGCTCATTACACCTGGACACAGCGCCGAGAATTCAGGGCTTTACAACAACACACATGGCTACTGCAGATAAACACTAGAATAAAGCCTTTAAAAAGAATAAGACTGAAATAAATAATAAGCAAATAACAAAAAAAAAAAAAACTCATGTGCAGCACTAAAGCGTGAAGCATTGCTCTGTGTTGAATATAACTTAATGACGGACAATGCAATACTGAACCATTTGTTTTCTTCATTGACAAAATAAACTGAACCTTGTGAGGAAACATTTGTACTTTGCTTTAGTGCATCTTTTCACGCCTAATCGTGACGCTTCAGATCAGACATCTTTTGGCTGAGCTCCGGTTTCAACATCACTGACCTAACCATTTTGGGGATAAATAATTATTGGGCATATCCACCAGAACATAAGAAACCAACCTTAGTTTTAGTCAAATACATTGAAAGGAAAATGAAAAACAAGCATTTGAAAGAAAACATCCAATAATAGCCACCAATTAGCATTTTGATGACTAAAATCAAAAAGAGCAGTTTACAGTAGGAGCCAAAGCCATGAAGAAGCTAATGCAAAGACCACATATACCAAAAATTAAAAAGATAACACCAAAAATTTTAAAGGAGGAAGTGGATATATTTCTACTAATGTCTGTTGCTGTTCGGTCACATTGTAAATGTTAGTGTTTCAAATTGTTTACATTTATCAATAATGTCAAGTGAAACGGAGTCAGTAGAATCCCAGGGAATCCTAGCCTGCATCCTTAATACAATCTATTTTGGCAATGGCCAAAACGGTTTCTGCCCAACATGTTGTTCTGTCAGACTGCCCCATTACTATATGGGTAATGAAAAGCTAGACTAGTATCATGATGAACCACTCAGTGTTTCCCCAAAAATGGTAAAGATCTGGGCGCAAAGCCCAAAAAGAATCCAACACACACTCTACATCTCAAACCAGTACCAGTGGATTGGTTTGGGAGGGTTATTTAGGTGTGAGAAAAGTCTTGCGATACTTTCCACGTAATGCACGCGATTCCACGCGATACTTTCCATGTAAACGTGTGGAAAGTCAGTTTCATCTGTATTACATACAGTCTATGTGAAGTCTGTTGAACCAGTTTTATATACAGTCTATGGGTTACATCCACACTTGAGCTCTGATCTGCTGTTGTAGAGCTGTTGGGATTCACTAATTTCATTTAGCATTTTAATTGGCCAATTGATTAGTGAAATGTACCTTCTAATTCGCCTAATGTTTAGAGGTTTATAAAAATGTGTATGCAAATATGGAAGACCACTGATGCTTTGTGTGTTGGGCCTTCGGCCACCCCAGGGGAATCACTGGCCTAATCTCATTAACTACCCACATGTAGTTAATGTTTTCCAGCTCGGAGACCCAACAAGAAAGGAGATTGTAAAGAAACGATAGGACAATCGCAGGTGGAGAGGGTGAGAAAAACAAATATTGATTTCCCCAACAGCACCATTGCAAACAAATGAGAAACTAAATCAATACATGCATTAAGAAAAGTCCTTTCCTGATTGGATAGTTTTGGTTTCCCTCACACACACCCATACTCATACCACAGGGACTTGTCCTCGGCACTAAGGGCCGGGTCGGGATCAATCACGTGATCGGGACCGACTCCCTCGTCATAATCTTCCTTTGATTGGCTGTGGGCAACCTGAGGCTGGGTGGGGTCGCCGGGGGGGTTGGGACGGGGCGGGGGTCCACTGATATTACTCACTAGGCTGGGGTTGAGGGACAGGAACGGAAGGCTCTTGTCCTGACTAAAGATGGAGTCCCTAAAGACGGACTCCACAGTGAAGGAGGGGCCCAGAAAGGCCTCCAGCGTGGTGAGGTCGGGCTCTTCAGGGTTCCGAGAGCAGGGCAGGCTCAGTGACTTGGGCAGGGCAGGGAGGGGCGGGGGGCCGTTGAGGAGGGGATACTCACTGGGGGGAAGCTGGGGCCGCATCCCGGCTGGGGGCAGGCCGGCGGGGGGCAGGACAACGTCCACCGACACGGGCTGCCGGCTGTCCTTTGAGAGCATGTCGTGGATGCTGGTGCGGCGCGTGCTGCCCTCCGCCGTGCTGATGACACTGCTGGCCCGCGGCAGCGCGGCTGGTGGCGGCGCGTCCAGGCGGTCTGAGATGGAGGCGGTGCGGCCCTGCGCAGCCAGGACGGGCCGGGGCGCCGCTGAGCCCCTCACGCGGGTGCTCTCCGTCTTGCGCAACGTGGGACGTCCCGGCGCCTGCCCCCCCGACCGGAGCGGGCGCTCCGACGCCTTGCTGCTGGCCGAGCGCAGGATACCCCGTGTCTTGGTGGCGGCAGGGGGGCGCTCCGTCGAGCCAGGGGTCTCCGAGGAGGTGGAGAGGCGGGCGGAGTCCTTGGTCAGGTTCTCCTGGCTGCCCGACTACAGGCAGGAGACAACTAATCAATGCTAGCTTTAATACAAACATCGGCGTACGGTTCACCTCAGCATGATACAACATCACATATATATACCAGCCCCAGACCAAGATCACAATGGTTCTATTCAATCCCTCCCTCATGTCATCTGCTGTGTTGATAACAGCAGGGGGCCCATCCCAGTTCAACCTCCTCTGCTCCGCACATGGAAGAGACGCCCAACCCTCCCCATGACACACCGTGCATTTGGCCTCACCTTGGCAGGTTCAATGCCCTCGTCCAAGAACTGCTGCAGGGAGAGGACGTCGTGGGTGAGGGTATTGCGGGCGGGGCCCTGGGCAGGGGTAATGGGATCCAGGGCCCGGCACGGCTGCAAGGGGCTCTGGTGGGAGGTGCGGGCGGGGTGTTGCTGGGTGGGGCTGCTGCCGCTGCTTGACCACACCTCCTGGTCTAGACTCAGGCTGAACTCCCCGCTGCTCTCGCTGTGCGGGCGGCTCAGGCAACCGTTCAGCGCGCCTGGCAGGGGACAGTTGGGGTTTATCGTGTAAGCAGAATTAAGGATATTAAATCAATTAAAAGCAATATCATCAGGAATCAAGGGAGAGAGCGAGAGACAGACAGAGACAAAGAGAGAGAGAGACAGAAATAAATCATAAGTAGTAGGGCAGTAGGGGAAGAGGAGGTGAGCCCATTGCCCTCTAGAAGGACACAAGTTGGGAGTTATTGTTACTATTACTACTGGTGGTCCTGTTGCTATGGAGACTGGTGGGTCTGGAAGCTGGACACACAAACACGTACACATACATGAACAAAGGACCAAACAAAAGAGGAGCACAGCAACACACCGGGAAGACCTGTTCGGTCCACAGCCTGTTTGAGAGTGAGCCCTGGTCCCGCTGGGCCACAGATGAAGCGTGATGGGAGAGGAACGTGGCAGCAGGCCACGGGGAAGCCAGCACCAATATGGTCCGTTAGAAACAGACAAAAGGACAATCTGACCACCTGAGGAGGCACTGCTAACAACACACACCGCTAACACAGACACATCGCTAACAAGAAACCAGCTAACAGACCCCACTAACAACAGATAAACCGCTAACCACCGACACCGCTAACATCTGACACCGCTAACATCCGACACCGCTAACAACCGAGATATCTAACAACAGACACCGCTACCAGACACCGCTAACAACAGACACTGCTAACAATAGACACTGCTAACAATAGACACTGCTAAAAACAGACACATCCCAAATGACGGACACAGCTAACCACATACACACCGCCTATCATCAGATACAGCTAACCACAGACACACCGCTAACAACAGACACAGCAAGCAACAGAAACATCGCTAACAACAGACACAGCTAACAGACACACAGCTAACGACAGACACCACTAACAACACACACCGCTAACAAGAGTGATAGAGACAGAGAGACAAGCAGGCAGACAGGTTTAAGAACAGTGAAGGGAATCAAAAAGGAGAGTGGTCAGGCTAAATGCTTGAGAAAACCTGAAGCTGTCCAAAGATCAGCCTCAGAGCAGGTGAGGACATGGACCCATGGAGACCTAATCCTTCCTACTCCTTACAGAAACAAATTGCATCTTCTTATATTCGATCCCGTTATCCGCTTGTTTAAGGGAAATTGTCAGACGTACAAAAACTCTTACCTCTCGCTTCATCTGTGGCACCCAGCATGTCCTCAGTGGAGGCCATGTCTGGACAGACAGAGAGACAGACAGAAGGACTGTTATAATGAGACAGGAGACTGCTGAGAGGTCCATTCAGGTTGTTACTGACCTGTGGCCCGTAGCCGCTGCTTGACTCTGCCGTTGATGGGCAGGCTCAGCGTTGCGCAGTCGATGGCGTCGGTGGAGAAAGCCAACTCCTTCATGCGCTGCCGTCCACGCCCGTTAGCGGAGGGCGTGTCGGCATCCCCTGCGTGCTCCGGGCCCTCCAGGTACTCACTGCTACAAGTCCACTGGCCCCCGGGCCCCCCGGCCACCGCCATGGTCTGCAGCAGGTCGTTCATGGCTGCGGACCAACAGAACCAGCGTTACATCGTTCCAGCGTTACGTCGTCAGCCGACTGCTCCGCCTGCTCTCAGGTCACTGAGCCACCGGGATAATGACGGCTTGACTGCTGTCATCATGCTCACCAGACGCCACTATCATTGATATAATGTGTTCTTTGTGACACAGGGGTGATTTTAGGTTCTGACTTTTGGTTGGGCTCAGCCCCAAGGAAGCCACAGAGGGGTATGAAGAATTAAAAAGGGCGGAGGTTAAATTGTAATATCTTATAGGTGATTTCCTGCATTCTATTGCATTTTACGGGCCTGTTGGAGATCCTATATTTATTCTGGTAAATAAAAAAAAAAGGGCTAGCTTTGCCACTGTTGTGACGTTCATATTAAGACAGATTTGCTCTGTAATGAATAGGTCAGTTAAGAGGTTTAAGTTAGCTAAAGTCACCATGAAGGCTGACTAAAGTACAACATAAACCATAGACCTGACAACACACTTAGAAAGAGACTTACAATAGAACAAAGAAACAAAAGAAAAGAGAAACAAAGAGATCATGAGATAAAGGAAGAAAGAAAGCTCTAGTTTCTAGGAGTGAGTGAGACGGCGGCGATCGGTGATGCCATGGGCGTGAACAATCAGTCATGCCTGCACAGCTTCAGTTAAAAGATGGCTATGAATTTCTGGCATATAACTGAGTTATACATTAACTAAATATGATTATTTAATATTATTCAGCAGCTATTGTCTAGAACACCCGACTCTGAGGGACTAAAGGATGAACTTATTGTCAACATAACTACACTAGTCTCGTAATGTGGATGGTCTACACATTCTTAACTGGACTATACAGTCAATTATAGACTAGAATATAGTCTTTACCAGGGCTCCTCAACCTTTATGTTACCAAGGCCCCATAGGCAGGGCCCCGTACGCAGGGCCCGTACACAAGTCAAACTCTAATCAAACAAATCGATCTGTTTCTTTGCCATTGCTATCTCAGTTATGTAAAATGCATCCTTCAACAAAACCATGGCTCCTCATCGAGGAGGGCTAGCTTGGAAGCTAGCACGGCGGCAGCGGCCTGTCTTACACATGGAGCGCCGGAAGACGGCCTTGGCCTTGTTCTCCTGGTGGTGAGAACCACTGATCTATTGGAGCTTATTAGAGAAACCCCTGATCTATTGGTGTGTTTGAGATGCATCGTCAGCACCCTCACAAGTTGAAAAGTGGGAAATCTTCCAACTTTCTTAATACATTTCAACGAGGCATACCCCCTTTTGGTCTGTCCCACTCGGGATCTGAGGGGTCCACAAAGTTCAGCAAGGATAACCGTACAGCTTAATAAACACAGGTGGCTGCGCCCATAATGAGATGTATTTTCTTTATATTTGTGCTACATTGGTCGTTTTAATGTCAATTTTAAATGCTCTTACACACTTGATAACATTGCTGCTGTAATCCGGTCTCAAATTGATGCATTGCCCAGTCTTTCTGTGAATGCAAAACAATGTAATGTTTGATTGTTTGTTTTTGAGCTGGTTTGCTACTCGTGCAGGTGGTGTACGATGCAACTCAAACCATATAGCAAAGACTCAGACCTTACTAGAGGAACCACTGATCTATAGTAGGGACCAGACCGGACCTGGAAGAGGCGGTGGAGGTGCTACACGCTTGTAGTCGATGAGGTGTTGTCCCCCAAAAACACGCTCAGTATGTAAAACGCTCTGAGTGGGGTCTGGTTGGGGTCTCTTGGTGTCGGGTCCACATTCTCCCCCTCTACTAAAACGATTTTTATAAATTAAAGTAAACCCTAGTAAAATGGGTATTGGTGTGTAGAAAGGATGCGTGTCACTTTGTGGTTTGCGACAGGGAGCCTGCGGCTGAGGGAAGGGGGGGGCAGCAGACACGGTGAGCACGAGGAAAGGTCATGGATATGACTACATGGACACTCAAGTACAATTAAAGTAGAGCAGACACCTTTTGAAGTCCACTTCCAAATCATAAATGACGCCATCTTCAATATTTCATTCATGTTTGTAGAATGGAAACTAGTCTCACGGTACACTTGTAAGACATCTTATGTTCTGCATGTTCTATATATTATCAGGTATAAAGTAGTATGGTTCACCACTTCTTTATCTTTAAGTTATTGTGTGTAAAAATATACTCCTGAACATCAATGACCAGTCCTTTGAAAGTGTTCTTTGATTAGTTTCCTCATTATTTGAGAGGAGGAGAAGGAAGAGGAGGGCTAGCTTGGAAGCTAGCAGGGCGGCAGCGGCGTGTCTTACACATGGAGCGCCGGTAGACAGCCTTGGCCTTGTCTTTGTCCTTGGAGCGGTTCCTCATGAAAGGCAACCTTTTCAAAGCTGTAGGTGCGCAGCAAGTGAGAGAGCGAGAGAGAGTGTGTTATGGGTTTGACAGAAAAGATGAGTGCCGAAGAAGATGAAAGAAGAGGGGTCAGAACAGAAGGAGGTGGTTAACGTTGCAGAGAGAGCTACAGTTGAGGGGGGACCCCCTGCATGCAACTGGACTTACAAACAACAAACGGCACTTTATGTATACAGCTAAAACATAATTTAGAGAACCTATGGATACACAGGAAAGATGGAGGAACACATCCTGATCCACATGAGGAGGTGATTGGTTGAAGGGCTTTTCAATATTTCAGTCTTCAACAAAACAAGGCATGGAGAATACTATCTGCCATTCAAGATTAACCCACGGACGCAAAAGCCTAATAATGATTAAGGGCTATAGCTTACATAGTGAAGTACAATGAAAACAACCAGCAAGTAGCTCATATTTTCAAGCTATTTGCACACAATGCATACGCAAACCAACCATGCATCCCATGGCTGCACAGTGACGAGCTGCATGCCAGACACTGATGGCAATGAATGTTGCTTTCATGGAAACACTAGCATACTCCAAACATCTACATACCACAAGGCAGACATATTAAAGGGTGCAATCAGGGACATTTAACATTGCAGAAGACCAACATGCCTCTATACCAGACATAATTTTGGGGTGAGTTACAGGATGTAAACCAGGCATTTGTATATCTGGTTTGAACCATGACACTTGCTTGGTAATTTCATTGCACCTTTTAATAAGTATGGAGCTATGCTGATGGGAGATGGTTTCTAGGTTTCTTACAGAGCAGCTGCACCTATCAACAGGTTATCCTGAGAGTTCAACTCATGCTCCTCCATTGACCCACTGAAAATGCTTCTGCATGATTAATATCTGTATTATGCAATACAGCTTGAGATTATGAACTGTAATACAGGACTCACTTTTAGATTTCCCACTTTGAATGGCCCTGACAGATTTTATTTCCAAAACAATGTTTGAGGTTCTTGGGGTCAGAGGTCAACCATGGGGTTGTGGGCAGCTAAACTGTGACCTCTAGCCTGAGCAGGAACAGACAGATGAACTCACGAAGACATGCCCCAAATGTCTGGGAATATGAGTCACCTCCCCCGCCCTCCCTCCCCATCCGCTTCATACCATTAGTCGCACCCTGCCCCAGCCCTTGGGTCTGGCCCTGATGACCTCTCCTCCCTTCTGCCAGGAGAGAGGCGAGGGTTGAGGAAGCAAGAGGAGCAGTTAGGGGGAGGTGCTCATGTCAATCACAGCCGCACAAAGAAAATAAACAAATGCAGTGCTTAAGTCAACCACAAGCATAGCTGTGCTGCACATAAAGAACAGGGAGCCTTGTTGTGTTCACCTTCGCCACTAACATGCGTTTCAGCAAGAACAGCTTAAATGAAAGACTAAAGAACACATTGTTTTGATTTGACACACTACTGGAGACCTTTTGAGCACAGTGGAATAAACTGTAGGGGTCACAACACAGAAAACTTCAAAGATGCAGAAAATAGCCTCAAAAGGGGGACAAAAATATATTTTTGTCATATTAGTCTCATGACAACATATTTCAATCATCCCTCACCTCCCAACGCCCCCTCTCCTCCCTTGCTCTCCTAAGAGCACCCATTTTATGCACTTATTGTATGTTGTTCTTCCTGGGGCTTTAAATCAGTACTTGGCATCGTGTAGTGTCTTATCCTAGCTATCTCTGTAGTATACAGGGATAACCTAGCGATTAGTGCTTAGCACTCGTCTCTATGAACATCTTTACTGTACAGACAGAGATGTTTTACTATTATCTGACAAATTAACTTATTGTAAGTCCCATTGGATAAAAGTGTCTGCGAAATGCCCTAGATGTTAACTTCCCCTGTTAACTGTGATATCTTTGGTCCTTACTATGTTGTATTGAAGTAATTTGCCCTAAAAATACTGAATCTAAATAATAGCATCTGGTGGAAAAGGTTTGCCCCTTTAGGATAAGGAATTAATGTCCAGTTACAACAAGGACCAATACTGAGCCACTTTACGGAGGTGTGGCTCATAACACTACTTCTGCTTCTACTGCTTCATTGTCAACGTGTCACATCTGCACTAGTCTGGTCTACGCCCGGCACCCTGGGATATAATTTGCCTGACGCCTCCTCTGTTTCTGGTAGCAGTTGGCTCGTGTCCCTGCTCGGCGCTACGTACTGCTGCTGCGGCGATGCAGGGCCGGGGCCAGCGTGTCGTCCAGGGAGTTGGAGCCCGAGCCGATGGACGAGCTGTCCTGGCTGTCGGGCGGCAGGAAGCCGTCGGGGCCGTACTCGGAGCGCGAAGGCGTCAGGGCCAGCGTGCGCATTCGCTCGCGCTGGCTCTTGGGCTTGATCAGCTTGCGCATCTTCAGAGTGATCCAGTTGCCACGCCTACTGGGAGAGGACAGAGTTTTCAGTATCTACGCTGATACAGAGTACATTGTTTACAGACCATATCTAAACACTGGACAAAGCTAGAGAGCTTAGAAAGAGAGGCCTGAATGATCTGCGAGGTACAGAGAGGTCCTGCAGGATCACTGATCTCCTCAGTAAATTACAGAACAACAATGATTTTTCAGCAAGTAAATGTGAACAGACAAATAAACACATCTTGCAGCTGATTTGTACGTTGATGGGAGGATTGGACCTAAGGATTTACAGCTCTACTCCCAAGCCCCAAACAACCGTTCCTGTCCATGACGATGAGAAACCAGTCAGCGTTTTAAACCATCGCAGCAAAAAGCTCTGCAGTCATAAATATTTGATGCAGCATCCGGCTCCAGGCTGCTTGCTCCAGGCTGCTTGCTCCAGGCTGCTGTCTCCAGTCCGCTGGCTCCAGTCCGCTGGCTCCAGTCCGCTGGCTCTCTTCGTCAGGGGCCGCACCACAGGGGCCAACTTAACAAACATCTTATGGGGACGCTCAGGCTCAGAAGAGATGTCTTTGGGGGCTACCTCAGCGTGTTGGAGGGGTTTGCGTTGGCCCCTGTTCATAGCGTTGCAGTCTGTTACCTGCGGGGGGGCGAGGGGTCGTAGAACTTGTACTGATCCATGATCTTCTCCTCCAGCTTCTCCTTCTGCCTCCTCAGCTCGTTTAGCTTATCTCTGTTAGAAGGAAGTATGAGAGCGTTGGATTGGGTGCTAGTAGGATTGTTTCTAATCCTACCCGAATTATTAAGAATAAATTTCCATTTATTATTATAAAAAAACATTTCTGTGTATATTTGTCAACATCCTTAATGTTTTATATTCTGTATCATACCTGGATTGATTTTATGTGTACCTAGTGATCTCCTGTCCTGCCCTTTGTGTTTGACAGTGTTTCCCATTGGGGAATCAGTTCTCAAGTATTATCTTTTCTAAACCTTGTGCTTCCATTTCACTAGACTGGTGAGTTTGCAGGGAGACTGCCTCCACTATGCAATATAATCAGATCAATAGTTACATGTACTGTCTCTGCTCCACGTGGAAGAGGTCTTTGCTCTCCATGGTCTGCTCCAGCAGGGTGCGGTTCTGCAGCATCAGGGTGTGGATCTGGTCCAAGAGGTGGCGGTTCTCCTCTTCCAGGTTGTCCTTCAGCTGGCCCAATAACTGGCCCACCAAAACATGAATGAATACACAACATCTATACACCAGACACACCAGCTTCAAACCCTGGTGAGCACAGAGAGGGTGAAGCTCTCTCAGAAATTGGCATTCACAGGAAACGTTTCAGGACTAGTAGGCACCCAGAAAACTACCGGCTAGACAGCAGCGACCTTTGAAAGAGACAACCACAAATAGAAGAAGCCTGCGGCAAAGACATTCAGAACCAACGTCTGATGGGGAAGAAGAGGAGACAGGAAGAATAGAGGACAGAATAGGAAAGGAGAAGACAAGGAGAGGAGAGAAGGAGAGAAGGAGAGAAGGAGAGGAGAGAGGGGAAAAGCAGCAAGAGGTAAGGGGTGAGAAGCCTCACCTCACACTGGTTTGTGAGTTTGGTGGAGCTGATGTCCAGCTGCTGATGTTGCTCCCTGAGCCTGGAGAACTCTGCCTCCAGGCGGGCGTGCTCCAGCTTGCTGCTGTTCAGCTGGCTCTTGGTGCTCTTGTGGTCCATTGTGAGCGTCTCGTTCTCCCTGAACAGCTGGCGATACGTCGTGTTCAGCCTGCAGAGGGGAAAAATCGCAAGAGAGTAGCCTTTATTTGATCCACTACAATTATATTCTGGGTCAGAAACAGGGATTGAAGACACACATTGTTTTGGGCTGTTCGTGGTGTTTGATGAGCTTTTTATTATTTTCTATGCTAGCAAGATTTCTAAGCTAGCAAAAACACAAAATGTTTTGTTTTTTAAGTATTATAAAAAACAGAATTTAAAGGATTTGGCCGGTATGGTAATTTGGAAATTGTCTATGTCGAGGTATAAATTAGAGATGATTTCTTTAACTCATCTCCTCTCGCAGTGTATTCACTTTCCGAAAATGAGCATCTCTCATAGCTGTATCTGGGTTGTGTCCAACTCAGGTACGCACATACAAACTGCCCTGGCTAATTAGTTGTCTTCAATAGAGACGAGAGACGAGGAGCGCAGTAACAACTGAGCGTGAAGACAGGGGCTGCATGATAGGCAGCGGGGAGATTCTGAATGCAGAGCAAGATTTCATAGGCCACGAGGAAAGTGTTGGAGGGTGTGTTCTTTTACTGCATTTGAATTCACCACTGCTCATGCTCAGAGGTTAGGTGACAGCAAGTCCTGCAGTCAGAGTTCTTGAATGTGTAATGCCATGGTTATGAGTGGTGGGGAGTCCTCATCCTCATCGTTATCCGCTTATCCGGGGTCGGGTCGCGGGGGGAGCAGCTCAAGCAGGGGGCCCCAGACTTCCCTTTCCCGGGCCACATTGACCAGCTCTGACGGGGGGATCCCGAGGCGTTCCCAGGCCAGTGTTGAGATATAATCTCTCCACCTAGTCCTGGGTCTTCCCCGAGGTCTCCTCCCCACTGGACGTGCCTGAAACACCTCCCAAGGAAGGCGCCCAGTGGGCATCCTTACCAGATGCCCGAACCACCTCAGCTGACTCCTTTCTAAGTAAAGGAGCAGCGGCTCTAATCCGAGTTCCTCACGGATGGCTGAGCTTCTCACCCTATCCCTAAGGGAGACGCCAGCCACCCTTCTGAGAAAACTCATCTCGGCCGCTTGTACCCGCGATCTCGTCCTTTCGGTCATCACCCAGCCATCATGACCATAGGTGAGGATAGGAACGAAGATCGACCGGTAGATCGAGAGCTTTGCCTTGCGGCTCAGCTCTCTTTTCGTTACAACGGTGCGGTAAAGCGAACGCAATACCGCCCCCGCTGCTCCGATTCTCCGGCCAATCTCACGCTCCATAGTACCCTCACTCGCGAACAAGACCCTGAGGTACTTGAACTCCTTCACTTGGGCTAAGGACTCATTTCCTACCCGGAGTAAGCAATCCACCGGTTTCCTGCTAAGAGTCATGGCCTCAGATTTAGCGGTGCTGATCCTCATCCCAGCCGATTCACACTCGGCCGCCAGCCGATCCAGTGAGTGCTGAAGGTCACAGGCCGATGATCCAATGAGGACCACATCATCTGCAAAAAGCAGTGACGAGATCCTCAGACCACCGAACTGCAACCCCTCCCCACCACGACTACGCCTCGATATCCTGTCCATGTATATCACAAACAGGATTGGTGACAAGGCGCAGCCCTGGCGGAGACCAGCACCCACTGAGAACGAAACTGACTGGCTGCCGAGAACACGAACACAGCTCTCGCTTTGGGAGTACAAAGATTGGATGGCCCTGAGGATAGACCCCCTTACCCCATACTCACGCAGCACCTCCCACAGTTTCTCCCGGGGGACCCGGTCATACGCCTTCTCCAGATCCACAAAACACATGTAGACCGGATGGGCATACTCCCAGGCCCCCTCCAGGATCCTTGCGAGAGTGAAGAGCTGGTCCATAGTTCCACGTCCGGGGCGAAAACCGCATTGTTCCTCTTCAATCTGAGGTTCGACGATCGGCCGAACCCTCCTTTCCAGCACCTTGGAGTAGACTTTACCAGGGAGGCTGAGAAGTGTGATACCCCGGTAATTGGCACACACTCTCTGGTCCCCCTTTTTGAACAGGGGAACCACCACCCCGGTTTGCCACTCCTTTGGCACTGTACCCGACTCCCACGCGATGTTGAATAGGCGTGTCAACCATGACAGCCCCTCCACACCCAGAGCCTTTAGCATTTCTGGCTGGATCTCATCAATCCCTGGGGCTTTGCCACTGCAGAGATGTTTGACTACCTCAGTGACCTCCACCAGGGAAATTGACGACGAAACACCATCAACCTCGAGCTCTGCCTCCAACATAGAGGGCGTGTTATTCGGATTCAGGAGTTCCTCAAAGTGTTCCTTCCAACGTCCGACGACCTCCTCAGTTGAGGTCAACAGAGTCCCATCCTTACTGTACACAGCTTGGATGGTTCCCCGTTTCCCCCTCCTGAGGTGCCGGATAGTCTTCCAGAAACACTTTGGTGCCGACCGAAAGTCCTTCTCCATGGCCTCTCCGAACTTCTCCCACACCCGCTGCTTAGCCTCCGACACGGCAGCCGCTGCAGCCCTTCGAGCCTGTCGGTACCCTGCAACCGAGTCAGGAGTCCTCCAGGATATCATATCCCGGAAGGCCTCCTTCTTCAGTCGGACGGCTTCCCTGACCACCGTAGTCCACCACGGTGTCCGAGGGTTACCGCCCCTTGAGGAGCCTAAGACCCTGAGGCCACAGCTAGCCACCGCAGCTTCAGCAATGGAGGCTTTGAACACCGCCCACTCCGGCTCAATGCCCCCAACCTCCACAGGAATGCCAGAAAAGCTCCGCCGGAGGTGTGAGTTGAAGATACCGAGGACGGGGGCCTCCTCCAGACGTTCCCAGTTCACCCGCACTACTCGTTTGGGCTTACCAGGTCTATCCGGAAATTTCCCCCATTCCCTGATCCAACTCACAACCAGATGGTGGTCGGTTGACAGTTCCGCCCCTCTCTTTACCCGAGTGTCCAAAACATGCGGCCTCAGATCAGATGACACGATCACGAAATCGATCATCGATCTTCGGCCTAGGGTACTCTGGTACCAGGTACACTTATGAGCACCCTTATGTTCGAACATGGTGTTTGTTATGGATAATCCATGACTAGCACAGAAGTCCAATAACAAACGACCGCTCGGGTTTAGATCAGGGAGGCCGTTCCTCCCCACCACGCCTCTCCAGGTGTCTCCATCGTTGCCCACGTGGGCGTTGAAGTCTCCCAGCAGAACTACGGAGTCCCCTACTGGAGCCCCATACAGGACTCCATTCAGGGTCTCCAAGAAGGCTGAGTACTCTGAGCTGCTGTTTGGTGCATACGCACTAGAGCCCAACCGATATAGGATTTTTAAGGCCGATACCGATACGAATATTTTGTGATTAAAAAATCCGATATGCCGATATATCGGCCGATATATATAAAAAAAAAATCCAGAAACGCGCAACAAAACAAACAGATTTCCCTAACATTGGTTATTTGTAGTTATCCTTTAAATCCTTTTCACTCTCAACTAACACGTAACAACAGCAAAACTGGACATGGTAGTCATGAATTAAGTCATGCTTATCGACTTTAGAGAATTGATGGGGATGTTCTTTTAATTGTTATTCAAGCAATCAGTGGCGTTTCTACATTAGGGGCAGGTGGGGCAGTGCCCCACCAGACCCACGAGATGGCGCTGTTGAGCAGAAGGCGCAATCCATTCCTACTTCGTGGCAAACTATATATTTTTTTTTATATACAAAGTAGCGTACACATTTGTGTGAATAAACTTGACTCACAAGCATTATAGCCTTGTTTTGGAGTAATTTGATTCGTGTGTTCTACTGCCTGTGTGCTTGCTTGAATGAACGTTGTCTATATTTACGTTTCCTGTTTCCGGAGGGGCAAAGACCCACGCTGCCCCACCGTTACCATAGAAACACCAATGAGCGCGAACCACACCGGCCAAAGTTAACATTGAGGCTAGGGGCAATTTCAAATTTGCCCCTAGACGTTAACTGCGTAATCTACGTATTCTACGTAATGTAGAATTACGTAGAATACGGGTGGGGGCCTGCACGCGAGTGAGACCGTGTTGGGGGTTGCCGGGGTAACCGGGGTTTGTTTTGGTCCGGTTTTCAGCTGTTGGTGACAATGTTGACAATGTTGTTACAACGTTACGGGTTTCAGTGACCTGGTTTTTGGTTCATTAAAACTACCTTCAACTACTAATGACTCGACATGATTATGTCACCGGCGAGGTCGTTACACTATATTATAGTGCGTACCATGTTGGCGCTCTGAGATTCTTTGGAACGTTTGCGTTTAAAATATAATGCAATATTATTATTATTATTATTATTATAGGCAACATCTTTGTGTCGTACTGAGCGCTAAAGCATGTGAAATGTATTTAAATAGGATGTCTGCTCCCTGCTGGCACTCAAAATGCAGCCCATAATATACCTGACTGGTCTATATACGTAGGCCTACTGTTATAATAATCAGCTACCTCTATTTTTCTGACGTAATATGACGTCATATAAATTTGCCCCACCAGAAATTTCAGGCTAAAATCGCCACTGCAAGCAATGTATGTCTTGTGACAGTTGCCAACTTACCATGAACACACTTGCACACATGAGCTGTGTTGGAAATCATTCCCTATTCACTCCCTCACTATTCCCTATATAGTGTTTATGATATAGTGCACTATATAGGGAACGAACAAACGAGAATTCGGACACTACGCTGAACATTTCTAAGCGTCATTTGCGTCAGTAAATGCGCCGGGTATTTGTGTGACGCAGACAGATGCTCCCACATCATGTAAACAAACCGGGCAATCCCGAGGAAAGCTGGAGCTTGTATTGATGTTGAATGCAACATTTCCTTGATCAAGTTTTTTTTTATTAATTTTGAATATTACATTTTCTATGTTAACTCCCAATTAAATTGTTGACATCTCTAAACGAAAGCCGGAGACTCCATCATTAAATGTATTAGTTTTCGCGGTTATTCAGCTTCTTCTTCTCCTCCGGAAGAACACTACCGCATTGCATTGTGGTATACGGAGTAACAAGTAGGGAACATCGTATGTACACTCAAATTTTAGTGCATGAAATTAACCACTGAGAATTCGAACACCACTGCAAAATGGCGAGCACCCTATATAGTGCACTATATCCGTGATAGGGAATGATTTCGAACACAGCTATGAACAACACCGATGATCTCCGTCGATCTCCGTCATTCACTCTGCCTGAATCAGCGGGTTTGGGGCGTTAGAGCGCCCTCTGGTGGACAAACTTTTTTTTTAATATATATTAATTTATCGGCCATTATAATGCCGATACCGAATAGTTTGAAAAATGCCTAATATCGGCCGATAATATCGGCCTGCCGATATATCGGTCGGGCTCTAAGACGCACAAACAACAGTCAGAGTTTTCCCCCCTACAACCCTTAGGCGCAGGGAGGCGACCCTCTCGTCTACCGGGGTAAACTCCAACCCCGGCGCTCAGCCGGGGATTTATGAGTATCCCCACACCCGCCCGGCGCCTCACGCCCTTGGCAGCTCCGGAGAAGAATAGAGTCCAACCCTTATCCAGGAGTACGGTACCAGAGCTGAGACTGTGCGTGGAGGTAAGCCCCACCAGATCTAACTGATAGCGCTCCACCTCCCTCACAAGCTCCGGTTCCTTTCCCCACAGCGAGGTGACGTTCCACGTCCCCAGAGCCAGCTTCTGCCGCCCGGGTCTGGTCCGTCGAGACCCCTGACCTTCGCTGCCACCCATGTGGCTGCGCACCCGACCCCAACGGGTCTTCCCACAGGTGGTGGGCCCATGGGATGAAGAGAGGGGGGGTGCCACGTAGTTTGTTCGGGCTGTGCCCGACCGGGCTCCGTGGCAAACCCGGCCACCAGGCGCTCGCCATCGAGCCCTCCGTCTGGGCCTGGCTCCAGACGGGGGCCCCGGGCTTCCTCCGGGCCGGGTCACATCTCCTCTTTTTTCGTTATTCATTGGAGTTTTATGAACCATTCTTAGTCTGGCCCCTCACCTGAGACCACTCTGCCATGAGAGACCCTACCAGGAGCACAAGGCTCCAGACAACACAGCTCTCAGGTTCACAGGGACACGCAAATCTCTCCACCACGATAAGGTGACGGTTCCAGGAGTGGTGGGGAGTGCAGATCTAAATGTGGAGGTTTTATTGCTCCGCCGGTTGCATCAGAGTGAAACTGAGTGAATGTCAATGTCAAGGAGTGAAGGTCAATGTTACATTCAAATTTGTTTAAATCTGCAACCTCCTACACTTACCAACGACTTATTGAAATGCTGCTCTGCTGCAGACCGTGAGTATGTGCAATGGTTTGTAATCACATACTCAAAAACCTGTGAATGAGTTTGTTTGCCCTCACCTGGGTTGAACCAAACAATGAGACAGCTATTGGAGCTGCTAAACAATCATTGGGGATATAGTGGATCTCAATGATGGCCAACTGCCCAATTTCGGAAAAAGCGCAAGAGCAGGGGAGTTGAACCAGCATCTACAACTCAACATAAACTCAAATCATCACAGACCGGCCAAATCCTTCAAGATACTGTTATATATAGATACGTATCATTGTTCTTTTGTATTGTCACAAGAAACCTCATTCAAGAAGTCATTATACATCAATCTATGGTATTGATGAGTTTAACAAGCAAAACTGATTCCTCCCTTCCTTAGTGGGGGTTGGACTGAAGGCAGGTTACCTGTCGTTCTCCTCCTTGAGGAGTTTGAACTGGCTGGCCATGTCCTGGTGGGACTGGTTCTCCGACGCCATCTTCTCCTGCTTCTCCTTCAGAGTCTTCTCCAGCTCCTCCAGCTCCCCCTTACGCTGCATATACTGCTTATACCTGCACACACACACACACACACACACACACACACACACACACACACACACACACACACACACACACACACACACACACACACACACACACACACACACACACACACACACACACACACTTTACCGCTATCCATAGTGGTAACAGCCGATATCAAATGACGTCAGATATCAAATGCTAAGTTAGGAAATGCTAGCAGTTCATATTGTATTTCAAACGGTTAATTATTTTTGTAAGTCAATTGGGGGGTCTTGGCATTTATTGTAGTTTGAAGCCCGAAGCAAATGCCTGTTTGCACATAATTATATTTACAATCTTGACGTCCAAAATAGACTTCAGTCCTATAGGAAAAGTGTGAAAGAATACAGCGCTGGTACAGTCCTGGGGTCTCATTTATAACCGTTGCGTACGCACAAAACGGGTCTGAAATTGGCTTACGTGACTTTCCACGCCAAGGTTGTGATTCATAAAAAACCAACTTGACGGGAAAATGTGCGCAGCCCTAAGCAAACTCTGACCCATGCGTACGCATGGTTTTTGAGGAAAAGGAGAATTGGCGAAACAGATGGTGTGGTGGTGAACTGAAGTCAGACCGAAGAATTGTAGAGTGAGAAGAACGATTATGTTTGATCATCGCCCTTCATAAATTTAATTTCAACCCGTATCATGCGTTAAATCCTAATCAGAATAATTTAAGTCAACTGCGTTATTTCTCAGTTATAACTCCAGAAACATCTCCTTAGAATATAAATAAAAAAAAAATCTCTATATTTAATCCCGTCACTCCATACTTTCCACTGACGGCGCGACTGCATGGAATAAAGCATCTGTCCAACATGTGTCAATAACATAATATTTTTATGTGACACTGTAAAGACATAATCAAATGTCAATTAAATCCCAAGTGTGGAAAACCAAGCCACACTCATCACAATCGTTGTCCGTTACTCTTGAGGCTTTTCATGACAAATCAGGCATTCAAAAATGTTCAAGAACATTTTACGTGGGTGATTACAAACTAGAGCCCGACCGATAAAGAATATATATTATATTTAAGGCCGATACCGATAAGAATATTTTGTGATTTAAAAATCCGATATGCCGATATATCGGCCGACATATATATATAAAAAAAAATCCAGAAACACGCAACAAAACAAACACATTTCCCTAACATTGGTTATTTGTAGTTATCCTTTAAATCCTTTTCACTCTCAGCTAACACGTAACAACAGCAAAACTGGACATGGTAGTCATGAATTAAGTCATGCTTATCGTCTTTAGAGAATTGATGGGGATGTTCTTTGAATTGTTATTCAAGCAATGTATGTCTCGTGACAGCTGCCAACTTACCATGAACACACTTGCACACATGAACAACACCGATGATCTCCGTCGATCTCCGTCATTCACTCTGCCTAACTCTGGCTGCATCAGCGGCTTTGGGGCGTTAGAGCGTCCTCTGGTGGACAATTATTATTATTATTTTTATATTCATTTATTGGCCATTATAAATGCCGATACCGAATAGTTTGAAAAATGCCTAATATCGGCCGATAATATCGGCCTGCCGATATATCGGTCGGGCTCTAAAACTGATTATCCAAGGTGTTCTCGGTCAGTCTTATTACCGTAACCCTATAAATGCAGAGGTGAGCGCCGTGGTAATGCTGCACCATATGTCACTTCTGGCGGACCATGCAAATGGCAGGATTCGGAGGGAGAGGGTATTTAGGGACCATAACGATTTATTGGTAGGCTACATAAAAATATGTAACTTTATGTCTTTTTTTATTCTGGGACTGTGCGCTCCGTGCTACTGACAGAGTTCACTGCTGCATCAACATGTTGCCACTCACTCTGCTTTTTGTTGTTGGCGATCCCAATCCCGTGACCGCCGAACAAAACTACCTTTCGGGCCTTCATCTCACCCACAAGTGTCTCCACTTCAACTCTTCAATTTCGCTTTTTTGCTTTTCTCAGTACTTCTGTCATTGTTTCCGACAAGACATAATACTTGCATCTGAGTCTGTTTTATATGCAGATCGAATTCATGAGGTCATTTGCATTGACCATTTATGGTTAAAAAGGGGCGTGTACAGGGCGGAACGTGAAGCTGATTCAGCTGCGCACACTTGTAGGCACTGTGATTTATAAAGCAAAGATTGCGTACGGTGTGCGTACGCAGGGTTTTATAAATCTGAATATTTTTTGGCGCACGCAAAACTTGGCTTCTGGCAGTACGCACATTTTTAGTAACGATCCCACGCACAGTTTTATAAATGAGACCCCTGCTCCTTGAGCTTTACTCCATTAAAACAATATGGTGCTTATTCTTTTGTGGGTTGCGCTACAAGAACAAAGCGGTACTTGTGCTCGCTGTGCTTCAGGCTAGTTTTGTGCTTCTATTGAGATTGTGATCGTCTGTCGCACAAGTTTAAGCGCTGAACCCTTAATTTCCTGCATTGTGGTGATTTTTGAAAATGAAAAAGAGAAAACCGAAACACTAATGGATTGTTTCGCCATTTCCACCACCAACCTGCTATTCATACCCTACACAGAGCCTGCAGAGCTTATATGATATTTTCTGTATTTTAGAAACAAAAAAAAAGGGCCTTAAAAGAAAAGAAAAATACAATACGATTAAGGTAATTCACAAAATATGATGGGAATGAAACCATCGGCAAAATAAGAAAAATAGAGCCTGTGTACCGGCTACGTATGTACACACACCTGTCCTCCAGCTCGCGGTGCTGCGCCTCCAGGCCCTTGTGGTGGCCCTTCAGGGCCCCGTGCTTGGTGATCAGGGCCTCGTACTCGGCAGCCTGCCTCTCGTGCAGCGCGGCCAGCTTGTCGTGGTCCCGCAGCAGTAGCTCGTGAGCGCAGCGCAGCTCCTCCCTGTCCCGCAGTGCGCCCTCCCGCTCCCCCTCCACGCTGCTCTGCTGCCCCTGCAGCTGGGAGTTCTGGGCTAGGAGGGCCGCGCCCCGGGAGCCCAGGGTGGAGTTCTCCACCTGCGATGGGAGGGAGCAGGTCAATGCTTTGATTTTGAAGCTCACCAATTCTTCTAGTTCAAAGTTCAGATGTGTAATCTTGTGAACCTGTAGCATCTGCAGCTGCAGCTACATTACCTGTTAGAATCCTGTCTTATTCGCTACAGTGTCCCTAAGTGACTAATTTCATTATTTTCATATGAACATTAAACTTAGATTTTTTTTTTTGAGTCAGGGAATGCGTGTCATGGTGCTGTCTGAAGGCTGCTAGCTTATCTGTAAAGGGACTTAAACCAACGGCAAACTGCCTTTATCCGACCACTCAGTTGCCTCTCGTCTGACCCATTCGGCAGAAAAGTTGCTTTGAAAGACACCGCAAAGATTAATGCCAACTACACAGTAGCTTGTATGTTCTGCACTTGTGCAAGATGCAGGCGCTAGTCCGCCCCTAGTCTCGCAAAGCCAGACCAAACTACAGCAAGTAGAATGGTCTGAATGGTCAGCGTCTAGAATGGTCACGCTATTTAGAGCCGTCTATCTGGGGGCAAACTGGACAGGCCTGTTTTTATTTCTTCAAACCAATCACAATCATCTAGGACGGGGCTAACCCCGGGAAGCAGTAGCGGTGTCTATCCGAAATAGTACAAGAACATCTTTCTTCCTCAGCAAATGCTGTAAGCAAATCTTTTGAAGTTCTTTGCAATTTTCAACGGAAAGAGCCAAACATGCTAGCTTTACAGTGCCGTCAAAGTCCTCTTCAAAACTCGCCATACTGACTAGTTTCCGAGTTTGAGGGGGAGCACAATACGGGAAAGCCAGCAACAGGAAGGGGAGGAGTAGCGGTGGAATCCGACACTAGTGCTATAGACGCTGTCCATTTCCGCTCAGCCAGACTAGTCCACCCCTAACACACAGCATGCTGATTCGCGGTTTGTCTGCTAGCAGCACAAAACCAATCAGAGGCCAGACGCCTCAAACGCCAACGCTCTCAAACTTTGCATGTTGATCGGACCAGACACCGGCCATGCGGTCCAAAAGCTCCCACACAGTTGAACACACAGAGAACATTTGATTCCGATCTTGTCTGAGTCTCCCCAAACGTTTCAGATGGCCAACGGTTGGGCCAGTATGTAGCAGCCTTTAGCCTTTAGTGAATGCGTGTTATGGAGCCATCTGAAGGCAGCGGCTGCTAGCTTACCTGTAGCTTGGCGTTCTGTGTCTGCAGCGCCGTGTTGTTCTCCTGTAGCGAGGCTGTCTGCCTCTGCACCGCAACGATCTGAGCCTGAAGGTTACTGCTCTGGGTGTCCAACTGCTTCAGCTGGCTCCTCAACGCCGCCTTCTCAGCCTGCAGTGTCGCATTCTGGGAACAAAAGAGGGGGATTTACAAATAGATAACTTGAGCATTGGAAACGCATTGCAAAAGATTGTACACACAGCAGCGACTCACAAATACAGCCTCATAGAAGGCATGCATTCCAAGGAGCAGCCATGACAAGTTTGTTTGTGAAGCTCAAAGAGATGAAACTAGCATGTAGCTCCTCAGACAGCCTATAGGTGCTTCATGTTAGAGACCAACATGTAATTCCTCATAGCCTTAAGGTGGAACAAGGTTTAACCTAGTATGTAGCTGCTCTAATGCCCCCTTTCCAGCGACAGTACCAGCTGAACTCGCCAAGACTTAGCGTGGCACAACTTGGTTTGGTTCCAGGCACTTCATATTTCCATCTAGAAAGTACCTCTTCAACGTGGGCGGGTCCCTGGTAGTCCTAGCATGCATGCGCGAAACTGTGACACATACGCGACCAAACGACACATAAACATACAGGAGCGTCACCACCTCTGTCCCGGTCCACAGCGTGTACTTGCGCGCTGATCCTGCCACGTTTAATAATCAATCACTATTGTTGACTGAACGCTGATGCTATTATTTAAAGATGCCGGGTGTCGGGTTTCAGCCTTGGACGTCACGCTCATCAGTTATTCGGCCAGTGGCATCACTCTGGCCAATCAGTGGCCAGCAGCCTATTTACGTCATACAAAAGTATCAGTTCAGCTCTCTTGGAACCTAAACGGAGGTGAGAGTAAAAGAGCACCAGGTACCAGGTACCAGATTTTGGCGATGGAAACGTAAAAAAAGGCGGGCCGAGTCGAGGCAAGTTGAGCTGGTAATGTCGGTGGAAAAGGGGCATAACAGCCTTTAGGTGGTTCACAAGTGACTTATGGTGAGTGGTACACTTTGAACTTACGTTCCTCTCGATCTCGATGAGGCGGTCTTTGACCTTGAGCAGCTCTCGGGTGGTGTCGTGGCTCTCCTTCTCCCACCTGCTGGCGCTCTGTGCCTCCTCCCCTCCTCGGGGGGGCGAGTTCTGCACCGTCATTCGCTCCTCCTCCTCCCGCTGGCGCAGGGCCTCGTAGTTCTTCTTTACCTGGACCAGTTCACATCAGGAACATTCATACCCAGATCATGAGTCCAACAATAGCACAAAGACAATTCAATCAATGAAAATTGATTTAACCAGAACCACCGGTTTTTGGTATTGTTAACAATGTTTGAGTTTATTGCTTTTTGCAATGTCAGTGTCACCATTTACCAACTCCATCAAGGTTTGATTGGACAAGTCTAAACATAAGAGAACATCCTAACAAAACAGCCCAAAGCCATGACCAGGGATAGGCTCATAAACACGTCTGTTTTTCTACTGAACGTCCCACAATATGCTGCGATGCATCCGCCTTTCAGACCTCAGAACAGAAGCAGTGTACATCGGAGAGTATTGGCATAAATAACAGTCTTGGAAGCCCTTAATGAAGAGTGTCGCAGACAGAGCTGGCCAATTATTTTGGACCACGCTGTTCTCTGATGGAGGAACTAAAAGATAGTTGTTATGTTTTCAGAGGGCATGGCTATCTTTACAGAACAACCTGTGTGTGAGTTGGTGCAACGCTTACCTTACCGAAGTTTTTTACATTTTTTAATCAGCCAGAATTTGCTTAGTAGAGGGCAATCATTAAAGGCAGATAGTGATAAGTATAGGTCTAATTTACCACTATGGATAATCAATACATATAAAAGATAGTGATAATAGGTCTATGATGGTAGTTTACCATTATGGAATAAATAAGAGAATGGGAGAAATGGTTTTTACCTCCGCCATGGCCTGCAACATGTACCTTGTTCGGTAACCCTTCCTTTTACAGTCCCCTAATTACTAGGTATTTACCCGGTACATACATGGTAAATCATAGTGTATTACTGGGTAATTACCGCTGGTAATAAGAAGGTAAATACAGAGGTAGTTACCCGGTAAATACATGGTAAATCCTAGTGTATTACTGGGTAATTACCACTGGTAATAAGAAGGTAAATACAGAGGAATTATCCAGTAAATTATAGTGTATTACTGCGTAATTACCACTGGTAATAAGAAGGTAAATACAGAGGAATTACAGCTGATGTACCAAGTAAAACCTCCACTATCACCCATCAACTCAACTAAGTAGCATGTAGTTGTAACTGTTAGGTTGGTAATAACTCCGATATTGTGTACTTCCTAGGAAATTAGGCAACCAATTCTTAGAAACAACTATTATCCAAGGTTTAAGTTGGTAACAGCCCAAATTTAATGATGTACTATCTAGAAATTAGCATAGTACTTTCCAATAAAATACATTTTCTTAGTCATCATTCATAGCTACACCCATTTAAAAAAGGGTTTATTCGATTTACCACTATGGAATTACTTACCTGGGAACAACCTCTGCAGGAACAGTTTTCCTCTAGTGTCATGGTACATCTTCTTAAATACTGGGTACGAAGCCGTTTGTTTCCATGGTATTACCAGATTCTTACCATATAATTTATAATAGATACATTCCATTATCCATGCAGTCAACACAAACATGTACCATGTACGTTCTGCGACGTTACCAAGTAAAACATGACAATTTACCCAGTAAGTAAGCTGAAACTGTACTGTAAAAGGAAGCCTCGTTTGTTTCCATGGTATTACCAGGTTCTTACCATATAATTTGTAATACATTATTCCCTTTTCCATGCAGTCAACACACACTTTTACCATGTACGTTCTGCGACGTTACCATGTAAAACACGACAATTTACCCAGTAATTAAGCTGAAACTGTACTGTAAAAGGAAGCCTTGTTTGTTTCCATGGTATTACCAGGCTCTTACCATATAAGTTGTAACTGGTTATTCCCTTTTCCAAGCAATCAACACAAACCATATATGTTCTGCAACATCGTTCACCAGTAGTTAAGCACTTTAATTGTTGTTATAAAACCCCAAACCACTGTTGATGAAAGGCATATTAAAATTAAACAAAATCAAAGGTTTATCTTTCAAACAATGCATATCTCACAAACAGGCACTGAACACTGAAGAAATCGGACAAAAAAGAGAGCCTTCCACATCAATTCAATTTAAATGTTACTGATGGTGTTTTCATAAAACAAATGACAGTGTTATGGCAAGTGACCACAAGGAAGACTGCTTCAACCTCTACAATTTGAATAAGTGGTGAATGTCATGCAGCAATCTGCCTATGGGAGCATCTTTGTGGTCATTCGCAAACCAATGAGTCCACTTGATGAATGAGAGATGGCTCTTTAGTGTCTTCTCTGTGAGGTATCCCTGCAGTCTCCACATCTGGGATTTGAAGGCTGACCAAGACCTGACCAGGTACCTCCAAATCTCCCCTTCCATACTGTAATAAAGAATCAGAAGACAAGAAAATAAACATTAGGACTGTCAATTAATGAACATTTCTAGAACATGTAGAACTCAAAGATTATTTTGTTCATCAGTTAAAAAAGGATGCTGGTCCTCTGGCCATTGTGTTTGGTCATATTGAAAAGAGAAAAAGGCATAGCCATAAATACAGTTAATAGGACGGGAGGGGACAGGCTGTTAGCTCCGGTTAGCCCTTTAGCATCGAGCTAGCGGAGCTTCTGTCATTCAAATAACTCGGACATGTTGTTTAAAACCTATAACACCCAATTTATTAAAATATCCGGATTTAATCGGGCTCTCTCCCATAAGTACAGTTAATAGGACGGGCAGAGACAGGCTCTGTTAGCCCCGGTTAGCGCGATGCTAAAGAGCAGCTCTACCGGAGCATGCCACCTCAACAGGTGCAAGTTAGCCTCCGGTTTGATATTCGCCAGATATTCGGTTTACCACCCAATCGGATTCATCAACATAAGTGCAATACATTACGGGCTTAGTATGTTGAGGACGGTTTAGGACACCGTATCGCGAAAAATCACAAACACATGTTGGCGCCATCGATGTCGGTGCAACAACGTCATTTACGTTCTGGCTGCTACCTGTTTTAGGGACCGTCAGCAAATTACACTCACCGACTGGTGGCAGAGACGTTACCATGGAATTGTTTCAGGAAATTAATCACACAAATATATTGCAATATCATAATGCAGTTAATAGTTTAATATTCAACAAAAATCGACTAAACTATATTTGAAATTATTAATTGCATCCCGTTTAACAATAATGCAATATATTAGCAAAGTTACCCGCAGTAAGTAGCAGCCCACCATTGGCAACTACTACTACAATCAGGTGACAAAATGTATTTTTTAGTGATTTTTATGTTATTTTATATGATTTATTTCCAGAAACAATTCCATGGTAACGTCTCTGCCACCAGTCGGTGAGTGTAACTTGTTGACGGTCCCTAAAACAGGTAGCAGCCAGAACGTAAATGACGTTGTTGCTACTGGTGGATTCAATGATTAGTTTCCGTGACCCAGTTCGCGTGATTCAGTTCGCCACGAGGTGTCGTTCGCGAATCGTTCGTTCGTTCAGTCGAGTTTCCGGTAGCACTAACTCCACTGAGTCTGACTGACTCAGCTGAGAACCGTGCAATGGGGTCCATTCCATGATGCGATTTACCGCTACCGGAAACCAGGCTGAACGAACATACGATTCGTGAACGCCTCCTCCCAGTTCAGTCGAGTTTCCGGTGAATCGATTCACCGGACACTCGACTGAACGTGGAGGAATCGTTCGCGATTCAGCCTTGTTTCCGGTAACGGTGAATGGCATCATGGAATGCACGCCATTGCACGGTTCTCAGCTGAGTCAGTCAGACACAGTGGAGTTAGTGCTACCGGAAACTCGTTCGTTCGTTCAGTCGAGTTTCCGTTGAATCGAATGGTGAACGAGACGACCGAACGAACGAGAGAGACGAACCGGTTCAGTTCGTTCGTCCTAAAGACTCGGTCATTCGAACCGGTTCGCGAACGAACGAGCCAACACTAGTTGTTGCACAGACATCGATGGCGCCAACATGTGTTTGTGATTTTCGCGATACGGTGTCCTAAACCGTCCTCAACATACTAAGCCCGTAATGTATTGCACTTATGTTGATGAATCCGAATGGGTGGTAAACTGAATATCCGGCGAATATCAAACCGGAGGCTAACTTGCACCTGTTGAGGTGGCATGCTCCGGTAGAGCTGCTCTTTAGCATCGCGCTAACCGGGGCTAACAGAGCCTGTCTCTTCCCGTCCTATTAACTGTACTTATGGGAGAGAGTCTGATTAAATCTGGATATTTTAATAAATTGGGTGTTATAGGTTTTAAACAACATGTCCGAGTTATTTGAATGACAGAAGCTCCGCTAGATCGATGCTAAAGTGCTAACCGGAGCCAACAGCCTGTCCCCTCCCGTCCTATTAACTGTATTAATGGCTATGCCTTTTTCTCTTTTCAATATGACCAAACACAATGGCCAGAGGACCAGCATCCTTTTTTAACTGATAAACAAAATAATCTTTGAGTTCTACATGTTCTAGAAATGTTCATTAATTGACAGTCCTAATGTTTATTTTCTTGTCTTCTGATTCTTTATTACAGTATGGAAGGGGAGATTTGGAGGTACCTGGTCAGGTCTTGGTCAGCCTTCAAATCCCAGATGTGGAGACTGCAGGGATACCTCACAGAGAAGACACTAAAGAGTCATCTCTCATTCATCGAGTGGACTCATTGGTGTGCGAATGACCACAAAGATGCTCCCATAGGCAGATTGCTGCATGGCATTCACCACTTATTCAAATTGAAGAGGTTGAAGCAGTCTTCCTTGTGGTCACTTGCCATAACAATATCATGTGTTTTATGAAAACACCATCAGTAACATTTAAATTGAGTTGATGTGGACGGCTCTTTTTTTTGTCCGATTTCTTCAGTGTTCAGTGCCTGTTTGTGAGATATGCATTGTTTGAAAGACAAGCCTTTGATTTTGTTTAATTTTAATATGCCTTTCATCAACAGTGGTTTGGGGTTTTATAACAACAATTAAAGTGCTTAACTCCTGGTGAACGATGTTGCAGAACATATATGGTTTGTGTTGATTGCATGGAAAAGGGAATAACCAGTTACAACTTATATGGTAAGAGCCTGGTAATACCATGGAAACAAACAAGGCTTCCTTTTACAGTACAGTTTCAGCTTACTTACTGGGTAAATTGTCGTGTTTTACTTGGTAACGTCGCAGAACGTACATGGTACAAGTTTGTGTTGACTGCATGGAAAAGGGAATAATGTATTACAAATTATATGGTAAGAACCTGGTAATACCATGGAAACAAACGAGGCTTCCTTTTACAGTACAGTTTCAGCTTAATTACTGGGTAAATTGTCGTGTTTTACTTGGTAATGTCGCAGAACGTACATGGTACAAGTTTGTGTTGACTGCATGGATAATGGAATGTATCTATTATAAATTATATGGTAAGAACCTGGTAATACCATGGAAACAAACGGCTTTGTACCCAGTATTTAAGAAGATGTAGCATAACACTAGAGGAAAACTGTTCATGCAGAGGTTGTTACCAGGTAAGTAATTCCATAGTGGTAAATCGAATAAACCCTTTCTAAATGGGTGTAGCTGCGAATAATAACTAAGAAAAAGTATTTTATTGGAAAGCACTATGCTAATTTCTAGATAGTACATCATTAAACTTGGGCTGTTAACAACAAAAACTTTGGATAATAGGTGTTTATAAGAATTGGTTGCCTAATTTCCTAGGAAGTACACAATATCGGAGTTATTACCAACCTAAAACAGTTACAACTACACGCTACTTAGTTGAGTTGATGGGTAATAGTGGAGGTTTTACTTGGTACATCAGCTGTAATTCCTCTGTATTTACCTTCTTATTACCAGTGGTAATTACGCAGTAATACACTATAATTTACCGGATAATTCCTCTGTATTTACCTTCTTATTACCAGTGGTAATTCCCCAGTAATACACTATGATTTATCATGTATTTGCTGGGTAACTACCTCTGTATTTACCTTCTTATTACCAGTGGTAATTACCCAGTAATACACTATGATTTACCATGTATGTACCGGGTAAATACCTAGTAATTAGGGGACTGTAAAAGGAAGGGTTACCCATTGTTCATGGGGACTATGACAAAGATACCCAAAATCAACTTAGGTGCCATCAAAAGGGGTTGCTTTTTGGCAAAACAGAATTTGGGACCTAAATGTCCAGTCCCATTCAGAAATTCATCAACCGCAATCAATAAAAAGGACCTTTACTTGACACCTTTGCGGATTAAATAACTTAACACAATTCATAACTTTGTCAAGGAACCTCCTCACCTGAAGTTGGTGATAAGATGATGTTTGGCCTTGAGGACAGGAGATAATTCTCAATACGAAAATCACTCAATAGTTGTAGAAAAAAAACCTGTCTACCCTGTTTCACATCTATCATGTGAGGGACATTTTGACACATAGGATTTGCTCCGGTAT